>NC_089844.1:8026383-8033883 GCF_035609145.1 Eleutherodactylus coqui
ATAGATAGATGGATAGTAGATAGATAGATAGATAAGAGATAGATAGATAGATATGAGATAGATATTAGATTGATAGATAGATAGTTAGATATGAGATAGATAGATATGAGATAGATAGATAGATAGATAGATAGATATGAGATAGATAGATAGGAGATAGATAGGAGATAGATAGATAGATATGAGATAGATAGGTAGGAGATAGAGTGATAGGTATGTGATCGAGAGATAGATATATATGTATGTGACTAGCTGATATACCCGGCTTCGCCCGAGTTAATTTGGTACTGGTGTTTATCTGGTGTTCACACGGAAAATCTTAGGAAGTTGTGGTTACTTTAGAGCGGTGTTCCCCACCTCCAGTCCTCAGGGACCGCCAACAGGTCATGTTTTCAGGATTTACTCAGTGTTGTACAGGTGATGTAATTATTGTCAGTCCTCAGACATTGCCACAGGTGTCCTTACTATAGGATATCCTGACAACATGTCCTGTTGGTGGTCCCTGAGGACTGGAGGTGGGGACCCCTGCTTTAGAGTACAAATACATTCAGATAAGATAGATTTAATAGTTTAATGGGAAAGAAATTAAATTTTTTTCAAGACTGACAATTTTATTGTAAATTATCACGGTTGGACAATGAATTTCTCAAAAAAGTTGAGACGTTACAGACCTAAAGGTAGCGTGTGCCAAAAAGAACGTTCCTAGGCTTTATATATTTTTGAAAAAAAAACCCCTCTCTCATAAATCTAGAGATGAGCGAACACCAAAATGTTCGGGTGTTCGTTATTCGGAACGAACTTCCCGCGATGCTCGAGGGTTCGTTTCGAGTAACGAACCCCATTGAAGTCAATGGGCGACCAGAACATTTTTGTATTTCGCCGATGCTCGCTAAGGTTTTCATGTGTGAAAATCTGGGCAATTCAAGAAAGTGATGGGAATGACACAGTGACGGATAGGGCAGGCGAGGGGCTACATGTTGGGCTGTATCTCAAGTTCCCAGGTCCCACTATTAAGCCACAATACCGGCAAGAGTGCCCCCCCCCCCCCCCCCCAACAACTTTTACTTCTGAAAAGCCCTCATTAGCATGGCATACCTTTGCTAAGCACCACACTACCTCCAACAAAGCACAATCACTGCCTGCATGACACTCCGCTGCCACTTCTCCTGGGTTACATGCTGCCCAACCCCCCCCCCCCTCCCCCCCCCCCCCCACAGCGCACACCAAAGTCTCCCTGCGCAGCCTTCAGCTGCCCTCATGCCACACCACGCTCATGTCTATTTAGAATTGCGTCTGCCATGACGAGGGACCGCAGGCACACACTGCAGAGGGTTGGCACGGCTAGGCAGCGACCCTCTTTAAAAGTGGCGGAGCGATAGCCCACAATGCTGTACAGAAGCAATGAGAAATAGAATCCTGTGCCACCTCCATCTGGAGCTGCACACGTGGGCATAGCAATGGGGAACCTATGTGCCACACACTATTCATTCTGTCAAGGTGTCTGCATGCCCCAGTCAGACCGGGCTTTTTAATTCATAGACACAGGCAGGTACAACTCTCTATTGTGAAGTCCCTGTCGACCCACAGCATGGGTGGCTCCCTGGAACCCACCGGCGGTACACAGAAATATCCCATTGCATTGCCCAACACAGCTGAGGTAGTAATGTCGTGCGTAATACAGGTGGGCTTCGGCCCACACTGCATGCCCCAGTCAGACGGGTTCTTTAGAAGTGTACAGATGTATTAAAAACTCAGTGTGCACCTACAGCATGGGTGGCTCCCTGGAACCCACCGGCGGTACATAAAAATATCCCATTGCATTGCCCAACACAGCTGAGGTAACGTCAGCTGTAATGCAGGTGGGCTAAAAATTAATTTGATTACACTGTAGGCGAGGGCCCACAAAAATTGCTGTATCAACAGTACTAATGTACATCCCAAAAATTGGCCATGGCCAGCCAAGAGGGCAGGTGAAACCCATTAATCGCTTTGGTTAATGTGGCTTAAGTGGTAACTAGGCCTGGAGGCAGCCCAGTGTAACGAAAAATTGGTTCAAGTTAAAGTTCCAACGCTTTTAAGCGCATTGAAACTTATAAAAATTGTTCAGAAAAATTATTTGAGTGAGCCTTGTGGCCCTAAGAAAAATTGCCCGTTCAGCGTGATTACGTGAGGTTTCAGGAGGAGGAGCAGGAGGAGGAGGAGGAATATTAGACACAGATTGATGAAGCAGAAATGTCCCCGTTTTGGATGGTGAGAGAGAACGATGCTTCCATCCGCGGGTGCAGCCTACGTATTGCTTACATATCGCTGCTGTCCGCTGGTGGAGAAGAGAAGTCTGGGGAAATCCAGCCTTTGTTCATCTTGATGAGTGTTAGCCTGTCGGCACTGTCGGTTGACAAGCGGCTACGCTTATCTGTGATGATTCCTCCAGCCGCACTAAACACCCTCTCTGACAAGACGCTAGCCGCAGGACAAGCAAGCACCTCCAGGGCATACAGCGCGAGTTCAGGCCACGTGTCCAGCTTCGACACCCAGTAGTTGTAGGTGGCAGAGGCGTCACCAAGGATGGTCGTGCGATCCGCTACGTACTCCCTCACCATCCTTTTACAGTGCTCCCGCCGACTCAGCCGTGACTGGGGAGCGGTGACACAGTCTTGCTGGGGAGCCATAAAGCTGGCCAGGCCCTTAAAGACTGTTGCACTACCTGGGATGTACATGCTGCTCGATCTACGCACCTCCCCTGCTACCTGGCCCTCGGAACTGCGCCTTCTGCCACTAGCGCTGTCGGCTGGGAATTTTACCATCAGCTTGTCCGCAAGGGTCCTGTGGTATAGCAACACTCTCGAACCCCTTTCCTCTTCGGGAATCAGAGTGGGCAGGTTCTCCTTATACCGTGGATCGAGCAGTGTGTACACCCAGTAATCCGTCGTGGCCAGAATGCGTGCAACGCGAGGGTCACGAGAAAGGCATCCTAACATGAAGTCAGCCATGTGTGCCAGGGTACCTGTACGCAACACATGGCTGTCTTCACTAGGAAGATCACTATCAGGATCCTCCTCTTCCTCCTCCTCCTCAGGCCATACACGCTGAAAGGATGACAGGCAATCAGCCGGTGTACCGTCAGCAGCGGCCCAAGCTGTCTCTTCCCCCTCCTCCTCATCCTCCTCATGCTCCTCCTCCTCCTCCTGTATGCGCTGAGAAATAGACAGGAGGGTGCCCTGAAGCGGCATACTGTCTTCCCCCGCCCCCGTTTCCGAGCGCAAAGCAGCTGCCTTTATGGTTTGCAGGGAATTTCTCAAGATGCATAGCAGAGGAATGGTGATGCTAATGATTGTAGCATCGCCGCTCACCACCTGGGTAGACTCCTCAAAATTACCAAGACCTGGCAGATGTCTGCCAACCAGGCCCACTCTTCTGAAAGGAATTGAGGAGGCTGACTCCCACTGCGCCGCCCATGTTGGAGTTGGTATTCGACTATAGCTCTACGCTGTTCATAGAGCCTGGCCAACATGTGGAGCGTAGAGTTCCACCGTGTGGGCACGTCGCACAGCAGTCGGTGCACTGGCAGCTTAAAGTGATGTTGCAGGGTGCGCAGGGTGGCAGCGTCCGTGTGGGACTTGCGGAAATGTGCGCAGAGCCGGCGCGCCTTTACGAGCAGGTCTGACAAGCGTGGGTAGCTTTTCAGAAAGCGCTGAACCACCAAATTAAAGACATGGGCCAGGCCTGGCACGTGCGTGAGGCTGCCGAGCTGCAGAGCCGCCACCAGGTTACGGCCGTTGTCACACACGACCATGCCCGGTTGGAGGCTCAGCGGCGCAAGCCAGCGGTCGGTCTGCTCTGTCAGACCCTGCAGCAGTTCGTGGGCCGTGTGCCTCCTATCTCCTAAGCTGAGTAGTTTCAGCACGGCCTGCTGACGCTTGCCCACCGCTGTGCTGCCACGCCGCGCGACACCGACTGCTGGCGACATGCTGCTGCTAACACATCTTGATTGCGAGACAGAGGAGGAGGAGGAGGAGGAGGAGGAGGAGGAAGGTGCTTTAGTGGAGGAAGCATACACCTCCGCAGATACCAGCACCGAGCTGGGGCCCGCAATTCTGGGGGTGGGTAGGACGTGAGCGGTCCCAGGCTCTGACTCTGTCCCAGCCTCCACTAAATTCACCCAATGTGCCGTCAGGGAGATGTAGTGGCCCTGCCCGCCTGTGCTTGTCCACGTGTCCGTAGTTAAGTGGACCGTGGCAGTAACCGCGTTGGTGAGGGCGCGCACAATGTTGCGGGAGACGTGGTCGTGCAGGGCTGGGACGGCACATCGGGAAAAGTAGTGGCGACTGGGAACTGAGTAGCGCGGGGCCGCCGCCTCCATGATATTTTTGAAGGACTCAGTTTCCACAACCCTATACGGCAGCATCTCAAGGCTGATGAATTTTGCTATGCGGGACGGTTAACGTTTGAGCGTGCGGGTGCGTGGCGGCGTACTTGCGCTTGCGCTCGAACACTTGCGCAAGCGACGGCTGAACGGTGCGCTGAACTACACTGCTGGATGGGGCCGAGGACAGCGGAGGTGAGGGTGTGGGTGCAGGCCATGAGGCGGGTAGTGCCTGTGTCCTGAGAGGGGGGTTGCATCTCAGTGGCAGGTTGGGGCACAGGGGGAGAGGCAGGGGTGCAAACCGGAGGCGGTGAACGGCCTTCGTCCCACCTTGCGGGGTGCTTGGCCATCATATGTCTGCGCATGGTGGTGGTGGTGAGGCTGTTGGTGTTGGCTCCCCGGCTGAGCTTTGCGCGACAAAGGTTGCACACCACTGTTCGTCGGTCGTCAGGCGTCTCTGTGAAAAACTGCCAGACCTTAGAGCACCTCGGCCTCCGCAGGGTGGCATGGCGCGAGGGGGCGCTTTGGGAAACACTTGGTGGATTATTCGGTCTGGCCCTCCTGCCTCTACCCCTGGCCCTGGCCACCGCACTGCCTCTTGCAACCTGCCCTGCTGATGCCCTTGACTCCCCCTCTGAAGACCTGTCCTCCTGAGTAAGCGTTGCACACCAGGTGGGGTCAGTCACCTCATCGTCCTGCTGCTCTTCCTCCGAATCCTCTGTGCGCTCCTCCCTCGGACTTACTGCCCTTACTACTACCTCACTGCAAGACAACTGTGTCTGATCGTCATCGTCCTCCTCACCACAGAAAGTTGTTGAGACAGTTGGCGGAAGTCCCCAGCCTCTTCCCCCGGACCCTGGGAACTTTCGAATGGTTGGGCATCAGTGACGATAAACTCCTCTGGTGGGAGAGGAACCGCTGCTGCCCAATCTAAGCAGGGGCCCGAGAACAGTTCCTGGGAGTGTTCCCGCTCCTGAGCAGGTGTTATTGTAGTGGAGTGAGGAGGCTGGGAGGAAGGAGGAGCAGCAGACAGAGGATTCGGATTGGCAGCACTGGACGGCGCAGAACTGCGGGTAGACGATAGTTGCTCGAAGCACTTTCTGCCATCCAGGACAGGACCTGCTCACACTGCTCATTTTCTAATAACCGTCTCCCGCGTGGACCCATTAATTGGGCGATGAATGTGGGGACGCCAGAAACGTGCCTCTCTCCTAATCGCGCAGCACTCGGCTGCGACACACCGGGATCAGGAGCTCGGCCTGTGCCCACACCCTGACTTGGCCCTCCGCGTCCTCGGCCGCGTCCACGTCCTCTAGGCCTACCCCTACCCCTCAGCATGCTGTATTACCAGTGATTTGATTTCACAGGCAGGAAATAAATTGGCGCAAGACTGCAGGCCAAATATAATTTTTGCCCTTTTTGGAAAACGAAAGGCCCCACTGCCTCTAGTGAATGAATTATCTAAGTTTAATAACTGTGCTGTGTCCCTGCTAATGTGTCACAGAACGTGAGGGTAGCAGAGTTATTATAACTCTTGGAGAGCAGGTATTTTTTTCCAAATAAGGAAAGCAAATGGCGAAGCCAGCAGTAAAGCGTAGCTGGGTGCGTCTGATTTAGCAATGTTGTTCACGCAGCTCACACGTGTCCACAGCCCTTAGGACGGACAGAGGCTGGACAAATAGATTTGTTTCCACTTGTTTTTCACCAAAAGGCAGCACTGCGTATATTCAATGAATAATAACTGTGTTGTGGCCCTGCCTATACAATTCTTTCCCTGCAGTATCAATGGAGGGTGCAATGCTCTGCAGAGGCGATTTTGAGAAGCAAAAAAAAATGCAGCACAGCTAACAGCAGCCTGGACAGTACTGCACACGGATAAATATGGCCCTAGAAAGGACCGTTGAGGTTCTTGAAGGCTACACTCACTCCTAACACTCTCCCTGCCTATGCAGCACTTCTGTCCCTAATGCCAGGTGCAACGGTCTGCAGAGGCGATTTTGAGAAAAAAAAATTTGCCACTGCTAACAGCAGCCAACACACAGCTATCAGTGGCCCTAATAAGGACCTTTGGGGGTCTTGAAGCCTACACTAACTACCAATTCTTTCCCTACAGCAGCTCCGGTACAAACAGCACTGTCCCTCATCTAACTCACACCGCATCTGAGGCGAACCGCGGGAGGGGCCGACTTTTATGTTCGGGTGACACCTGATCTCCCCAGCCACTCACTGCAGGGGGGTGGTATAGGGCTTGAACGTCACAGGGGGAAGTTGTAATGCCTTCCCTGTCTTTCAATTGGCCAGAAAAGCGCGCTAACGTCTCAGGGAAGGAAGTGAAAGTAACCAGAACACCGCATGGTGTTCGTTACGAATAACGAACATCCCGAACACCCTAATATTCGCACGAATATCAAGCTCGGACGAACGCGTTCGCTCATCTCTACATAAATCGTATTTCTTGCTGAATTTCAGTGCATAGGCAGATAGAAGAGAGATCTCTTCATTACATACAGGCAGTTAGATTTTTCTCAGTATATAAGCAGATAAATTTTTATTTGTGTAATTATTTGTTGCATCAGGAAGTGAGAGAATTAGATTCCGTACATAAAATTTGGATGCTAATTAGAGATGAGCGAGCATACTTGTCCGAGCTTGATGCTCGTTCGAGTATTAGGGTGCTCGAGATGCTCGTTACTAGCACGAGCACTGACCATTGAATTCAATGGAGCCGGCAATACAGCCGGCTCCATTGAAAGCAATGGGCTGCCGGCTAGCGCGGGATGAATTTTCGGGAAGGGCTTAAAAATATAAGCCCTTACCTGAAAATCATCCTAAAATGTGTAAAATGTAAAAAAAATATATATACTCACCTTGTCCCGGCAGAACGAGGTTAGCCCATTGAATTCAATGGAGCCGGCAATACAGCCGGCTCCATTGAAAACAGTGGGCTGCCGGCGATCGCACAATGAATTTTCAGGAAGGGCTTAAATATATAAGCCCTTCCCTGCAATTCATCCAGAAATGTGTAAAAATAAAAAAATATATATATATATACTCAGCTGGTCCCGGCAGACAGAGTTCAGCTGCGGCCAGCTGGCAGTTCTCCTGAACTGCTCTCTGTAGTATTCAGCAGCTGGGGA
>NC_089844.1:8041383-8192449 GCF_035609145.1 Eleutherodactylus coqui
ATAATCATACTGCACCTGATCCCATAATAATATATCAGACCTGATCCCTTAATAATCTGTCAGACTTGGTCCCATTATTGGAAGTGATCCCAAAATAATATATCAGACCCCATCCCTTAATAATCATATTGCACCTGATCGCATAATAATATATCAGACCCGATCCCTTAATAATCATACTGCACCTGATCCCATAATAATATATCAGACCCGATCCCTTAATAATCATACTGCACCTGATCTCATAATATATCAGACCTGATCCCTTAATAATCATACTGCACCTCATCCCATAATAATATATCAGACCCGATCCCTTAATAATCATACTGCACCTGATCCCATAATAATATATCAGACCCGATCCCTTAATAATCATACTGCACCTGATCCCATAATAATATATCAGACCTGATCCCTTAATAATCATACTGCACCTGATCCCATAATAATATATCAGACCTGGTCCCGTTATTAGCAGTGATCCCAAAAAAATATATCAGACCCGATCCCTTAATAATCATACTGCACCTGATCCCATAATAATATATCAGACCCGATCCCTTAATAATCATACTGCACCTGATCCCATAATAATATATCAGACCTGATCCCTTAATAATCATACTGCACCTGATCCCATAATAATATATCAGACCCGATCCCTTAATAATCATACTGCACCTGATCCCATAATAATATATCAGACCTGATCCCTTAATAATCATACTGCACCTGATCTCATAATATATCAGACCTGATCCCTTAATAATCATACTGCACCTCATCCCATAATAATATATCAGACCCGATCCCTTAATAATCATACTGCACCTGATCCCATAATAATATATCAGACCTGATCCCTTAATAATCATACTGCACCTGATCCCTTAATAATCTGTCAGACTTGGTCCCATTATTGGCAGTGATCCCAAAATAATATATCAGACCCCATCCCTTAATAATCATACTGCACCTGATCGCATAATAATATATCAGACCCGATCCCTTAATAATCATACTGCACCTGATCGCATAATAATATATCAGACCCGATCCCTTAATAATCATACTGCACCTGATCCCATAATAATATATCAGACCCGATCCCTTAATAATCATACTGCACCTGATCCCATAATAATATATCAGACCTGATCCCTTAATAATCATACTGCACCTGATCCCATAATAATATATCAGACCTGGTCCCGTTATTAGCAGTGATCCCAAAAAAATATATCAGATCCGATCCCTTAATAATCATACTGCACCTGATCCCATAATAATATATCAGACCCGATCCCTTAATAATCATACTGCACCTGATCCCATAATAATATATCAGACCTGATCCCTTAATAATCATACTGCACCTGATCTCATAATATATCAGACCTGATCCCTTAATAATCATACTGCACCTCATCCCATAATAATATATCAGACCCGATCCCTTAATAATCATACTGCACCTGATCCCATAATAATATATCAGACCCGATCCCTTAATAATCATACTGCACCTGATCCCATAATAATATATCAGACCTGATCCCTTAATAATCATACTGCACCTGATCCCATAATAATATATCAGACCTGGTCCCGTTATTAGCAGTGATCCCAAAAAAATATATCAGACCCGATCCCTTAATAATCATACTGCACCTGATCCCATAATAATATATCAGACCTGATCCCTTAATAATCATACTGCACCTGATCCCATAATAATATATCAGACCTGATCCCTTAATAATCATACTGCACCTGATCTCATAATATATCAGACCTGATCCCTTAATAATCATACTGCACCTCATCCCATAATAATATATCAGACCCGATCCCTTAATAATCATACTGCACCTGATCCCATAATAATATATCAGACCCGATCCCTTAATAATCATACTGCACCTGATCCCATAATAATATATCAGACCCGATCCCTTAATAATCATACTGCACCTGATCCCATAATAATATATCAGACCTGGTCCCGTTATTAGCAGTGATCCCAAAAAAATATATCAGACCCGATCCCTTAATAATCATACTGCACCTGATCCCATAATAATATATCAGACCTGATCCCTTAATAATCATACTGCACCTGATCCCATAATAATATATCAGACCTGATCCCTTAATAATCATACTGCACCTGATCCCTTAATAATCTGTCAGACTTGGTCCCATTATTGGCAGTGATCCCATAATAATATATCAGACCCCATCCCTTAATAATCATACTGCACCTGATCGCATAATAATTAGAGATGAGCGAACACCAAAATGCTCGGGTGTTCGTTATTCGGAACGAACTTCCCGTGATGCTCGAGGGTTCGTTTCGAACAACGAACCCCATTGAAGTCAATGGGCGACCAGAACATTTTTGTATTTCGCTGATGCTCGCTAAGGTTTTCATGTGTGAAAATCTGGGCAATTCAAGAAAGTGATGGGAATGACACAGAAACGGATAGGGCAGGCGAGGGGCTACATGTTGGGCTGTATCTCAAGTTCCCAGGTCCCACTATTAAGCCACAATAGCGGCAAGAGTGGGCCCCCCCCCCCCCCCCCCCTCCCAACAACTTTTACTTCTGAAAAGCCCTCATTAGCATGGCATACCTTTGCTAAGCACCACACTACCTCCAACAAAGCACAATCACTGCTTGCATGACACTCCGCTGCCACTTCTACTGGGTAACATGCTGCCCAACCGCCCCCCCTCCCCCCCCACAGCGCACACCAAAGTGTCCCTGCGCAGCCTTCAGCTGCCCTCATGCCACACCACCCTCATGTATATTTAGAATTGCGTCTGCCATGAGGAGGAACCGCAGGCACACACTGCAGAGGGGTTGGCACGGCTAGGCAGCGACCCTCTTTAAAAGTGGTGGGGCGATAGCCCACAATGCTGTACAGAAGCAATGAGAAATAGAATCCTGTGCCACCGCCATCAGGAGCTGCACACGTGGGCATAGCAATGGGGAACCTATGTGCCACACACTATTCATTCTGTCAAGGTGTCTGCATGCCCCAGTCAGACCGGGCTTTTTAATTCATAGACACAGGCAGGTACAACTCCCTATTGTGAAGTCCCTGTGGACCGACAGCATGGGTGGCTCCCTGGAACCCACCGGCGGTACATAAAAATATCCCATTGCATTGCCCAACACAGCTGAGGTAGTAATGTCGTGCGTAATACAGGTGGGCTTCGGCCCACACTGCATGGCCCAGTCTGACTGGGGTTCTTTATAAGTGTACAGATGTAGTAAAAACTCCGTGTGCACCTACAGCATGGGTGGGTGCCAGGAAGCCACCGGCGGTACACAGAAATATCCCATTGCATTGCCCAACACAGCGGATGTAACGTCAGCTGGAATGCAGGTGGGCTAAAAATTAATTTGATTACACTGTAGGCGAGGGCCCACAAAAATTGCTGTATCAACAGTACTAATGTACATCCCAAAAATTGGCCATGGCCAGCCAAGAGGGCAGGTGAAACCCATTAATCGCTTTGGTTAATGTGGCTTAAGTGGTAACTAGGCCTGGAGGCAGCCCAGTGTAACGAAAAATTGGTTCAAGTTAAAGTTCCAACGCTTTTAAGCGCATTGAAACTTATAAAAATTGTTCAGAAAAATTATTTGAGTGAGCCTTGTGGCCCTAAGAAAAATTGCCTGTTCAGCGTGATTACGTGAGGTTTCAGGAGGAGGAGCAGGAGGAGGAGGAGGAATATTAGACACAGATTGATGAAGCAGAAATGTCCCCGTTTTGGATGGTGATAGAGAACGTAGCTTCCATCCGCGGGTGCAGCCTACGTATTGCTTAGGTATCGCTGCTGTCCGCTGGTGGAGAACAGAAGTCTGGCGAAATCCAGCCTTTGTTCATCTTGATGAGTGTTAGCCTGTCGGCACTGTCGGTTGACAGGTGGGTACGCTTATCCGTGATGATTCCCCCAGCCGCACTAAACACCCTCTCCGACAAGACGCTAGCCGCAGGACAAGCAAGCACCTCCAGGGCATACAGGGCTAGTTCAGGCCACGTGTCCAGCTTCGACACCCAGTAGTTGTAGGGGGCAGAGGCGTCACCAAGGATGGTCGTGCGATCCGCTACGTACTCCCTCACCATCCTTTTACAGTGCTCCCGCCGACTCAGCCGTGACTGGGGAGCGGTGACACAGTCTTGGTGGGGAGCCATAAAGCTGGCCAGGCCCTTAAAGACTGTTGCACTGCCTGGGATGTACATGCTGCTCGATCTACGCACATCCCCTGCAACATGGCCCTCGGAACTGCGCCTTCTGCCACTAGCGCTGTCGGCTGGGAATTTTACCATCAGCTTGTCCACCAGGGTCCTGTGGTATAGCAACACTCTCGAACCCCTTTCCTCTTCGGGAATGAGAGTGGAAAGGCTCTCCTTATACCGTGGGTCGAGCAGTGTGTACACCCAGTAATCCGTCGTGGCCAGAATGCGTGCAACGCGAGGGTCACGAGAAAGGCATCCTAACATGAAGTCAGCCATGTGTGCCAGGGTACCTGTACGCAACACATGGCTGTCTTCACTAGGAAGATCACTTTCAGGATCCTCCTCCTCCTCCTCCTCCTCCTCAGGCCATACACGCTGAAAGGATGACAGGCAATCAGCCGCTGTACCGTCAGCAGCGGCCCAAGCTGTCTCTTCCCCCTCCTCCTCATCCTCCTCATGCTCCTCCTCCTCCTCCTGAACGCGCTGAGAAATAGACAGGAGGGTGCCCTGACTATCCAGCGGCATACTGTCTTCCCCCGCCCCCGTTTCCGAGCGCAAAGCAGCTGCCTTTATGGTTTGCAGGGAATTTCTCAAGATGCATAGCAGAGGAATGGTGACGCTAATGATTGCAGCATCGCCGCTCACCATCTGGGTAGACTCCTCAAAATTACCAAGGACATGGCAGATGTCTGCCAACCAGGCCCACTCTTCTGAAAGGAATTGAGGAGGCTGACTCCCACTGCGCCGCCCATGTTGGAGTTGGTATTCGACTATAGCTCTCCGTTGTTCATAGAGCCTGGCCAACATGTGGAGCGTAGAGTTCCACCGTGTGGGCACGTCGCACAGCAGTCGGTGCACTGGCAGCTTAAAGTGATGTTGCAGGGTGCGCAGGGTGGCAGCGTCCGTGTGGGACTTGCGAAAATGTGCGCAGAGCCGGCGCACCTTTGCGAGCAGGTCTGACAAGCGTGGGTAGCTTTTCAGAAAGCGCTGAACCACCAAATTGAAGACGTGGGCCAGGCATGGCACGTGCGTGAGGCTGCCGAGCTGCAGAGCCGCCACCAGGTTACGGCCGTTGTCACACACGACCATGCCCGGTTGGAGGCTCAGCGGCGCAAGCCAGCGGTCGGTCTGCTCTGTCAGACCCTGCAGCAGTTCGTGGGCCGTGTGCCTCTTATCGCCTAAGCTGAGTAGTTTCAGCACGGCCTGCTGACGCTTGCCCACCGCTGTGCTGCCACACCGCGCGACACCGACTGCTGGCGACATGCTGCTGCTAACACATCTTGATTGCGAGACAGAGGAGGAGGAGGAGGAGGGTGCTTTAGTGGAGGAAGAATACACCTCCGCAGATACCACCACCGAGCTGGGGCCCGCAATTCTGGGGGTGGGTAGGACGTGAGCGGTCCCAGGCTCTGACTCTGTCCCAGCCTCCACTAAATTCACCCAATGTGCCGTCAGGGAGATGTAGTGGCCCTGCCCGCCTGTGCTTGTCCACGTGTCCGTAGTTAAGTGGACCGTGGCAGTAACCGCGTTGGTGAGGGCGCGCACAATGTTGCGGGAGACGTGGTCGTGCAGGGCTGGGACGGCACATCGGGAAAAGTAGTGGCGACTGGGAACTGAGTAGCGCAGGGCCGCCGCCTCCATGATACTTTTGAAGGACTCCGTTTCCACAACCCTATACGGCAGCATCTCAAGGCTGATGAATTTTGCGATGCGGACGGTTAACGTTTGAGCGTGCGGGTGCGTGGCGGCGTACTTGCGCTTGCGCTCGAACACTTGCGCAAGCGACGGCTGAACGGTGCGCTGAACTACATTGCTGGATGGGGCCGAGGACAGCGGAGATGAGGATGTGGGTGCAGGCCATGAGGCGGTAGTGCCTGTGTCCTGAGAGGGGGGTTGCATCTCAGTGGCAGGTTGGGGCACAGGGGGAGAGGCAGGGGTGCAAACCGGAGGCGCTGAACGGCCTTCGTCCCACCTTGCGGGGTGCTTGGCCATCATATGTCTGCGCATGGTGGTGGTGGTGAGGCTGTTGGTGTTGGCTCCCCGGCTGAGCTTTGCGCGACAAAGGTTGCACACCACTGTTCGTCGGTCGTCAGGCGTCTCTGTGAAAAACTGCCAGACCTTAGAGCACCTCGGCCTCCGCAGGGTGGCATGGCGCGAGGGGGCGCTTTGGGAAACACTTGGTGGATTATTCGGTCTGGCCCTGCCTCTACCCCTGGCCACTGCACTGCCTCTTGCAACCTGCCCTGCTGATGCCCTTGACTCCCCCTCTGAAGACCTGTCCTCCTGAGTAAGCGTTGCACACCAGGTGGGGTCAGTCACCTCATCGTCCTGCTGCTCTTCCTCCGAATCCTCTGTGCGCTGCTCCCTGGGACTTACTGCCCTTACTACTACCTCACTGCAAGACAACTGTGTCTGATCGTCATCGTCCTCCTGACCCACAGAAAGTTGTTGAGACAGTTGGCGGAAGTCCCCAGCCTCTTCCCCCGGACCCCGGGAACTTTCGAATGGTTGGGCATCAGTGACGATAAACTCCTCTGGTGGGAGAGGAACCGCTGCTGCCCAATCTAAGCAGGGGCCCGAGAACAGTTCCTGGGAGTGCTCCCGCTCCTGAGCAGGTGTCATTGTAGTGGAGTGAGGAGGCTGGGAGGAAGGAGGAGCAGCAGACAGAGGATTCGGATTGGCAGCAGTGGACGGCGCAGAACTGCGGGTAGCCGATAGGTTGCTCGAAGCACTTTCTGCCATCCAGGACAGGACCTGCTCACACTGCTCATTTTCTAATAACCGTCTCCCGCGTGGACCCATTAATTGGGCGATGAATGTGGGGACGCCAGAAACGTGCCTCTCTCCTAATCGTGCAGTAGTCGGCTGCGACACACCTGGATCAGGAGCTTGGCCTGTGCCCACACCCTGACTTGGCCCTCCGCGTCCTCGGCCGCGTCCACGTCCTCTAGGCCTACCCCTACCCCTCAGCATGCTGTATTACCAGTGATTTGATTTCACAGGCAGGAAATAAATTGGCGCAAGACTGCAGGCCAAATATAATTTTTGCCCTTTTTGGAAAACGAAAGGCCCCACTGCCTCTAGTGAATGAATTATCTAAGTTTAATAACTGTGCTGTGTCCCTGCTTATGTGTCACAGAACGTGAGGGTAGCAGAGTTATTATAACTCTTGGAGAGCAGGTATTTTTTTCCCAATTAAGGAAAGCAAATGGCGAAGCCAGCAGTAAAGCGTAGCTGGGTGCGTATGATTTAGCACTGTTCTTCACGCAGCTCACACGTCTCCACCGCCCGTAAGGACGGACAGAGGCTGGACAAATAGATTTGTTTTCAGTTTTTTCCCACCAACAGGCAGCACTGCGTATATTCAATGAACATGAGAAGTTTAATAACTGTGCTGTGTCCCTGCTTATGTGTCACAGAACGTGAGGGTAGCAGAGTTATTATAACTCTGGCAGAGCAGGTATTTTTTTCCCAATTAAGGAAAGCAAATGGCGAAGCCAGCAGTAAAGCGTAGCTGGGTGCGTATGATTTAGCAATGTTTTTCACGCAGCTCACACGTCTCCACCGGCGTAAGGACGGACACAGGCTGGACAAATAGATTTGTTTTCAGTTTTTTCCCAGCAACAGGCAGCACTGCGTATATTCAATGAACATGAGAAGTGTAATAACTGTGCTGTGTCCCTGCTTATGTGTCACAGAACGTGAGGGTAGCAGAGTTATTATAACTCTGGCAGAGCAGGTATTTTTTTCCCAATTAAGGAAAGCAAATGGCGAAGCCAGCAGTAAAGCGTAGCTGGGTGCGTATGATTTAGCACTGTTCTTCACGCAGCTCACACGTCTCCACCGCCCGTAAGGACGGACAGAGGCTGGACAAATAGATTTGTTTTCAGTTTTTTCCCACCAACAGGCAGCACTGCGTATATTCAATGAATAATAACTGTGTTGTGGCCCTGCCTATACAATTCTTTCCCTGCAGTATCAATGGAGGGTGGAATGCTCTGCAGAGGCGATTTTGAGAAGCCCAAAAAAAATGCAGCACAGCTAACAGCAGCCTGGACAGTACTGCACACGGATAAATATGGCCCTAGAAAGGACCGTTGAGGTTCTTGAAGGCTACACTCACTCCTAACACCCTCCCTGCCTATGCAGCACTTCTGTCCCTAATGCCAGGTGCAACGGTCTGCAGAGCCGATTTTGAGAAGAAAAAAAATCCCACTGCTAACAGCAGCCAACACACAGCTATCAGTGGCCCTAATAAGGACCTTTGGGGGTCTTGAAGCCTACACTAACTACCAATTCTTTCGTACAGCAGCTCCGGTATAAACAGCACTGTCCCTCATCTAACTCACACCGCATCTGAGGCGAACCGCGGGAGGGGCCGACTTTTATATTATGCGAACACCTGATCTCGCCAGCCACTCACAGCAGGGGGGTGGTATAGGGCTTAAACGTTGCAGGGGGAAGTTGTAATGCCTTCCCTGTCTTTCAATTGGCCAGAAAAGCGCGCTAACGTCTCAGGGAAGGAAGTGAAAGTAACCAGAACACCGCATGGTGTTCGTTACGAATAACGAACATCCCGAACACCCTAATATTCGCACGAATATCAAGCTCGGACGAACGCGTTCGCTCATCTCTATTGCACACCACTGTTCGTCGGTCGTCAGGCGTCTCTGTGAAAAACTGCCAGACCTTAGAGCACCTCGGCCTCTGCAGGGTGGCATGGCGCGAGGGGGCGCTTTTGGAAACACTTGGTGGATTATTCGGTCTGGCCCTGCCTCTACCCCTGGCCACCGCACTGCCTCTTGCAACCTGCCCTGCTGATGCCCTTGACTCCCCCTCTGAAGACCTGTCCTCCTGAGTAAGCGTTGCACACCAGGTGGGGTCAGTCACCTCATCGTCCTGCTGCTCTTCCTCCGAATCCTCTGTGCGCTGCTCCCTCGGACTTACTGCCCTTACTACTACCTCACTGCAAGACAACTGTGTCTCATCGTCATCGTCCTCCTCACCCACAGAAAGTTGTTGAGACAGTTGGCGGAAGTCCCCAGCCTCTTCCCCCGGACCACGGGAACTTTCGAATGGTTGGGCATCAGTGACGATAAACTCCTCTGGTGGGAGAGGAACCGCTGCTGCCCAATCTAAGCAGGGGCCCGAGAACAGTTCCTGGGAGTGTTCCTGCTCCTGAGCAGGTGTCATTGTAGTGGAGTGAGGAGGCTGGGAGGAAGGAGGAGCAGCAGACAGAGGATTCGGGTTGGCAGCAGTGGACGGCGCAGAACTGCATGTTGACGATAGGTTGCTCGAAGCACTTTCTGCCATCCAGGACAGGACCTGCTCACACTGCTCATTTTCTAATAACCGTCTCCCGCGTGGACCCATTAATTGGGCGATGAATGTGGGGACGCCAGAAACGTGCCTCTCTCCTAATCGCGCAGCAGTCGGCTGCGACACACCTGGATCAGGAGCTTGGCCTGTGCCCACACCCTGACTTGGCCCTCCGCGTCCTCGGCCGCGTCCACGTCCTCTAGGCCTACCCCTACCCCTCAGCATGCTGTATTACCAGTGATTTGATTTCACAGGCAGGAAATAAATTGGCGCACGACTGCAGGCCAAATATAATTTTTTCCCTTTTTTGAAAACGAAAGGCCCCACTGCCTTTAGTGAATGAATAATCTAAGTTTAATAACTGTGCTGTTTTCCTGCTAATGTGTCACAGAACGTGAGGGTAGCAGAGTTATTAACTGTGGCAGAGCAGGTATTTTTTTTCCCAATTAAGGAAAGCAAATGGCGAAGCCAGCAGTAAAGCGTAGCTGGGTGCGTATGATTTTTACAGGTTGCAGACGCAGCCGACACGTGTCCACCGCCCTTAGGACGGACAGAGGCAGGACAAATAGAATTATTTTCACTTGTTTTACAAGCAAAAGGCAGCACTGCGTATATTCTATGAATAATAACTGTGTTGTGGCCCTGCCTATACAATTCTTTCCCTGCAGTATCAATGGAGGGTGCAATGCCCTGCAGAGGCGATTTTGAGAAGCAAAAAAAAATGCAGCACTGCTAACAGCAGCCTGGACAGTACTGCACACGGATAAATATGGCCCTAGAAAGGACCGTTGAGGTTCTTGAAGGCTACACGCACTCCTAACACTCTCCCTGCCTATGCAGCACTTCTGTCCCTAATGCCGGGTGCAACGCTCTGCAGAGCCGATTTTGAGAAAAAAAAAAATGCCACTGCTAACAGCAGCCAACACACAGCTATCAGTGGCCCTAATAAGGACCTTTGGGGGGTCTTGAAGCCTACACTAACTACCATTCTTTCCCTACAGCAGCTCCGGTATAAACAGCACTGTCCCTCATCTAACTCACACCGCATCTGAGGCGAGCCGCGGGAGGGGCCGACTTTTATATTAGGCGAACACCTGATCTCGCCAGCCACTCACAGCAGGGGGGTGGTATAGGGCTTAAACGTTGCAGGGGGAAGTTGTAATGCCTTCCCTGTCTTTCAATTGGCCAGAAAAGCGCGCTAACGTCTCAGGGAAGGAAGTGAAAGTAACCAGAACACCGCATGGTGTTCGTTACGAATAACGAACATCCCGAACACCCTAATATTCGCACGAATATCAAGCTCGGACGAACGCGTTCGCTCATCTCTAATAATAATATATCAGACCCGATCCCTTAATAATATATCAGACCCGATCCCTTAATAATCATACTGCACCTGATCCCATAATAATATATCAGACCCGATCCCTTAATAATCATACTGCACCTGATCCCTTAATAATATATCAGACCTGATCCCTTAATAATCATACTACACCTGATCCCATAATAATATATCAGACCCGATCCCTTAATAATCATACTGCACCTGATCCCATAATAATATATCAGATCCGGTCCCTTAATAATATATCAGATCCGGTCCCTTAATAATATATCAGATCCGGTCCCTTAATAATCATACTGCACCTGATCCCATAATAATATATCAGACCTGGTCCCATTATTAGCAGTGATCCCAAAATAATATATCAGACCCGATCCCTTAATAATCATACTGCACCTGATCCTATAATAATTATATCAGACCCGGTCCCTTAATAATATATCAGATCCGGTCCCTTAATAATATATCAGACCCACCCCTTAATAATCATACTACACCTGATCCCATAATAATATATCAGACCCGATCCCTTCATAATCATACTGCACCTGATCCCATAATAATATATCAGACCCGATCCCTTAATAATCATACTGCACCTGATCCTATAATAATATATCAGACCCGGTCCCATTATTAGCATTGATCCCAAAATAATATATCAGACCCGATCCCTTAATAATATATCAGACCCGATCCCTTAATAATCATACTGCACCTGATCCCATAATAATATATCAGACCCGATCCCTTAATAATCATACTGCACCTGATCCCATAATAATATATCAGATCCGGTCCCTTAATAATATATCAGACCCAATCCCTTAATAATCATACTACACCTGATCCCATAATAATATATCAGACCTGATCCCTTAATAATCATACTGCACCTGATCCCATAATAATATATCAGACCCGATCCCTTAATAATCATACTGCACCTGATCCCATAATAATATATCAGACCCGATCCCTTAATAATATATCAGACCCGATCCCTTAATAATATATCAGACCCGATCCCTTAATAATCATACTGCACCTGATCCCTTAATAATATATCAGACCTGATCCCTTAATAATCATACTACACCTGATCCCATAATAATATATCAGACCCGATCCCTTAATAATCATACTGCACCTGATCCCATAATAATATATCAGACCCGATCCCTTAATAATCATACTGCACCTGATCCTATAATAATATATCAGACCCGGTCCCATTATTAGCATTGATCCCAAAATAATATATCAGACCCGATCCCTTAATAATATATCAGACCCGATCCCTTAATAATATATCAGACCCGATCCCTTAATAATCATACTGCACCTGATCCCATAATAATATATCAGATCCGGTCCCTTAATAATATATCAGACCTGATCCCTTAATAATCATACTACACCTGATCCCATAATAATATATCAGACCCGATCCCTTAATAATCATACTGCACCTGATCCCATAATAATATATCAGACCCGATCCCTTAATAATCATACTGCACCTGATCCTATAATAATATATCAGACCCGGTCCCATTATTAGCATTGATCCCAAAATAATATATCAGACCCGATCCCTTAATAATATATCAGACCCGATCCCTTAATAATCATACTGCACCTGATCCCATAATAATATATCAGACCCGATCCCTTAATAATCATACTGCACCTGATCCCATAATAATATATCAGACCCGATCCCTTAATAATATATCAGACCCGATCCCTTAATAATATATCAGACCCGATCCCTTAATAATCATACTGCACCTGATCCCATAATAATATATCAGATCCGGTCCCTTAATAATATATCAGACCCGATCCCTTAATAATCATACTACACCTGATCCCTTAATAATATATCAGACCTGATCCCTTAATAATCATACTACACCTGATCCCATAATAATATATCAGACCCGATCCCTTAATAATCATACTGCACCTGATCCCATAATAATATATCAGATCCGGTCCCTTAATAATATATCAGACCCGATCCCTTAATAATCATACTACACCTGATCCCTTAATAATATATCAGACCTGATCCCTTAATAATCATACTACACCTGATCCCATAATAATATATCAGACCCGATCCCTTAATAATCATACTACACCTGATCCCATAATAATATATCAGACCCGATCCCTTAATAATCATACTGCACCTGATCCCATAATAATTATATCAGCAATGACCCAAAAGAATTCCACCAGACCGGATCTCTCAATATTCCTGGCTGCTTCATGGTCTTAGTTCGGAGCCATAGGGGCCATATGTGGAGGGCCCCAGCTATCCCATCATTCATAATCTCTTGGGTAGCAGAATGGCCATCGGATGAGCCCCTTGGGCCACTGGATGCCTGCAGCCTCGGCACCCCTAACACACTGGTGAGGACTGACAGATGTGATCTCATAAGATTTATATCACAAATCTGAAAAATTATACAAATCAATACAAAGTAACATTATGTTTAGAAAGTATCAAAATAAGAGCTGTTACATTTCCGAGCTGATTCTCTGGATTCTGGTGCACACTGGTCCCTCTTGTGATGGGATGGATGATATGAATTTGTTGTCCATAAGTTTCCCGCACCGCAGGCCAAAATAAGCCGAAGAAGAAATCGATACCCGCTGCGCCTGGTTGTAGGCTTCAGTTTATGTGGAATTGGTTTATATGATTACCGAGTCTAGATAAGCAGATGGAAGAGCAGAATCACTTCCAAGTAGTCGGCCAATATCAGTGGGAACCGGCGTGGAATGCACTTTGATTTTTTTTTTTTTGGCGCTGTCATTTTCATACTGGGATAATAAATCTAGAAAACCTCGGCGTCCCCGTGTGGTTTCCACAGCCACCTCCGATTTGTCAGACGCCGAGCGCTAATGATGCTCTTCACTATTATGCGATTTATGCAATAATCATGATAAATGTGCTCAACGTGACAAATGGCTGCAGAAGCGGTTTTTCTAATTAGGGAGCGGTGCGATGTGCCGGGTAAGAGAACGCCACAGTTATCTGCTTGTCGTGCGGATGAGCGGGCGGGTAATAGGGGTCAGTGGAGGCTAAGGAGAGGGCGTTCAGCTCTGTAAGTGTGAATGCACACCGGCGGACTTGAATTATGGAATGCGAAGTGGGCGTCTGCCACCAGATTCTGCAGTAAATGCCGCCCATGGCACACAATGCAGAAGTGAGTTTTCATGCAAACGAGCGGAAACCAATTATGGTTTCTACTCGTGAAAGAAAAGTTGCAGCATGCTCCATTTTCCTGCGGATTCTGCACAGACGGCTTCCAATTTCAGCAGGCCACGGATTCCGCAGAGAAAGCAGGGGTTTAAAAAAAAAATCTGTATTGCGCATCTCCAACGGCGAGCCGTGCGGACCATCCACAGTGCAGAAAGAAGAAAAGGAGAGCAGGTATGTGCGGACGCCACTACTGCTAGGGCTGGCGCCTGCTGCGGGATTCCACATGTGGAATCCGACCTGCCCGTGTGCATGCGGCCTAAGGGCAAGGGTTAAAAGGTAAGAAAACAGCGTGAAGAGGACCCCAACCTGCCAATTATCAGGAAGGCATGGGGAAAGAAACAGTATGATGTGCTAAGTGCACAAGCAAGTCACGGCACAATGGAGAATAGCCTCCATTCTTACTGCAGTGGCTGCACTTGGTATTAGAGGCACTGAAGTAAATGGGAACTTGGCTTGCAATACCAAGTCTGGCCACTGCAGTGGGAACGGAGCTTTCTGCTCCTTGCAGAAACCAGCTCAGTACATGAGTACCCCATCCCGGCAAACGGGATCAGTGGGGGTCCTAAGCAATGTACTATCGATGACCTGTCCTGAGGATAGGCCATACATAGTCTACAACTGGAAAACCCCTTTAAATATGATCACCTAGCAATAAAGTCTGTTCCAGTGCCCCGGGCGCTTGTCGGTTATTTGTTTCATAAAACAGTAAAATGCTAAAAGCAATCCTCGGAGGGCCTGAGATCTGGAGGTCCCGCCCCGTGGGTGTTATAGGCTTTTTTATGGTTTTACTGTATTTTTGGGAGGTTTTAAATTTTTGTTTTCTTGTTTCTAAGCATCATTTCTATCCAATGATCTACAAATGAGTCGCCACCTTGTAAGGATGTATCTGTACTCGGTGGGGCCGATCGGCTAATCAGGCCATTACACAGGGTGACTCTGGTGGCGAGCCGTCAGCCGCCCCAGCGATGCTCGCTGCCGTACACGAGAGTGAATGAAGGCGGTGCGCCGGGGAGCGGTCCATCTGCCATTCACCGTACACAAGAGTGAATGAAGGCGGTGCGCCGGGGAGCGGTCCATCTGCCATTCACCGGACACAGGCAGTCGTTCATAGGTGAATGACTTCCTATTTCCACGGACCGATGCCCAATTCCTCCTAGTTCTTTGACTGCACAATTACCATGGAAACCACTCGATCTAATCAGCGATTTGCACAGTAATCGTCCCATGTGAAGCGAGCTTTAGACCAGACAGTCCTAAAACGCATCAGATTTATTACGGGGGCTCATGCTAGATGATAAAGTTGGCAGATCTTCTGACTGTCTAGCTTCATACCACTTATTAGTTGGTGGGAAAGGGCACAATTAGGCCACGCCCCTTTCATAACACTTATCAGTTGGTGGGAAATGGCACAATTAGGCCACGCCCCTTTCATACCACTTATTAGTTGGTGGAAAAGGGGCACAATTAGGCCACGCCCCTTTCATAACACTTATTAGTTGGTGGGAAAGGGCACAATTAGGCCACGCCCCTTTCATAACACTTATCAGTTGGTGGGAAATGGCACAATTAGGCCACGCCCCTTTCATAACACTTATTAGTTGGTGGGAAAGGGCACAATTAGGCCACGCCTCTTTCATACCACTTATTAGTTGGTGGAAAAGGGCACAATTAGGCCACGCCCCTTTCATACTCCTTTTTCGGACAAAAAAAGCACCTAAGAGTGTATAGTGTCATAGGGGATGACTTAATGATTATTGGGGGTCTGAGTCCTGGAACCCCCAGCGATCCCCAGAATGGAGGTCCGAAGGGCTTATTCCCTATAGGCTCTGCACCACCACGTAGCGCAGTGCTGAATCCCCATTGACTTGCATTGGGCACTCGGACCTGCAGTTTTTGCATATTTACACACAAATAATAGCAGCCTGTCCTGCGGGGCCATAATGGTATCGGGTGAAGCTGCGCGGGAAAGACGCAGAGAATACGCATGCCAACCAACCCCGATGAGGTCCAGATACACAAGGAGCTGCTAATCCATGGACCGACACTAGATACGGCCGCATGACCGGCCCTCAAGGTCGCAGCATGAATGAAGCGGCGTCGCACATGCGGTCATACTGCTGGAGTGTAGGCATTGTCCAGTGCTGTGCGTGCAATGAATGGCGCGCTGACACACATATGTGATGTCTGCTCCATTCATGTACGGACCATCCCACCCCTGTTCTTGGGATCAGCGAGGGTCCCAGGGCTCAGACCCCCACCCAGTATAAAGTCATCCTCGATCTCGGGGACAGGGAATCCCCCGCTGTCAGTGAAGCTGTTTATATAACAAGTCACATCATATTTCAGTATATGTCCTTAATACCAATTCAAAACCTCTGCTTGCTGTCATTTAGTGATTGTACAGGTTTATGGCCGGCGTCACACGGGCGTAGAAGCAGAGAATAGAACTGATTGCTTCTTTTAGACGAGCCGCTTCTCATCGCTCTCGGTCAGATACACCGTTGGCTCCGTCAGACATCATTCAGTATCGTCCTGTAGAAGTGGAAAAGACGGAGCGATAGCTGTTTAATCTGAAGTGAAGGAGCCAACGAGGAGTTTATGCCTGCGGGGCTTTCCTTAATCACTGGGGACTCCCTTCATCTCAGCAGGGAAATCCCTCCATCCCCCTACAGGAAAATCCATCCCCCCCCCCCCCCCCCCGCTGCGGGGATATCCCTCAGCCCTACGGAGATGAAGGGAACCCCCAGGGAGTCCTTTCATCCCCACGGGGACTAATAGGAGTGTAACCCCACCAGGGTTACGTTGGCTCAGGAGGTCACCATTTATTTATGGGTGCAGTTTTATGGAAGTGCCCCCTGGTGTGCGGTCTGGCTGCCGCACTCTGTGATGTAGTACCTTACTGCTGCAGCACTCCAGTGCTGGCAATGATGGGAGACAGCAGCAGTCTGTGGTCATTCTGCTACTCCAGAAGCGCATATTCTCCATACTGATCCTGACCCATCCCATATGAGCAGGCCGAGGTCGGCGCACCTGAGCACCTACAGCCCGAGGTTCGCGCACCTGAGCGACTGCAGCCCGAGGTCCGCGCACCTGAGCAACTGCAGCCCGAGGTCCGCGCACCGGAGCAACTGCAGCCCGAGGTTTGCGCACCTGAGCAACTGCAGCCCGAGGTCCGCGCACCTGAGCGGCTGCAGCCCGAGGTCCGCGCACCTGAGCAACTGCAGCCCGAGGTCCGCGCACCTGAGCAACTGCAGCCCGAGGTCCGCACACCTGAGCGACTGCAGCCCGAGGTCCGCGCACCTGAGCGACTGCAGCCCAAGGTCCGCACACCTGAGCAACTGCAGCCCAAGGTCCGCGCACCTGAGCAACTGCAGCCCGAGGTCCGCGCACCTGAGCAACTGCTGAACAAGCCAATGAAAGTTCTCCGCAGCTGGTAAGATTTGCAGATAGATCTCATTATCTAATATCTATCTGTGAACGGCGATCAGGTAATATCTGTATGCAGCTGTACCGGTGGGCCCCAATCTGACACTGATGAGCTGCGGTCTACTAAATGAGCCTCCCAGCTGCCAAATACTGCATAGGGGGCGAGGCAAAAGTCCTAAAATATTGGAAGTCCCCTGAGATGCTGAACTCATATTTCGGGTTCTGTAGGAAGAGACGGAGTCCAGATACCGGCTGCTCCTCCATCCTGAAAACCATCATACTCTTTATAAAGTTGATAAAAGTTTACAGCCAGTAACTCCAATCTTCAGGTTACCTGTAAGTCCCCCCCCCCCCCCCCCCGCATTACTGTAATGTGATCACTCAGTGAGCTGTGAGGTTTGGGAGAGGCTGCTGAGCATCTGGTGGGAGTCTGTCATCAGGCAGGTGAACTAACGGCCTGTACTTCTCTTCTCTCCTTGCTGGACCCCACCAAGGCTCAGGTTGGTAGTTCTGTGTATTGATTATCCCTTCTCCCTTCGCGCCCGCGCTCTGTCTGTAAATACTAATTTGCCTCTAAAGTCTTTCATTTCCATAATGCAGACTAGCGGGGCTGGTGGATAAAGCTCCGGGGAGCGCAGCCCTTATCTGCCGCTCTCATGCGCTCTTCACATGCTGCACACGGAACCGTCTGCACGGAAACAATGCTTCCAAAGTAAATAGTAAGGAGGCCTGCAGTAATCTCACCGGTCTGATATATTCCCGGAGGGTGGAAATGGCTGATGGGGGGCAGGGGTGGCACTTACCTGCTTCACAGACACTAGGCAGAAAGTCTTAGCAGATCCTACAGTTACCACTAGGGGGAGCTCACTGACACATGCCCCATATGGGAAGTGGACATCGTAGAGGGGGCCGCCTGCTCTCCTACAAATTCTCCAGAGCCAGGACTGTAGCCACTCATTTGTGGGAAGCAGGTTTGATTTGGGTAGGAACACATATTTAGTGCCGCTTGCCAAGGGGGTTAGAGGAAGGGGGGGGTAGGGGGTAGCCCATGGGATCACCAGACACGTCACCACGGTCGCAGAAGTGTACCCATTGGAGACTTGTAAACAGCCTCTTTGTTAGCAGGTGACCCCTTTAAGGATCTGCTGTCACTAGGAATCTTCCAGGAGATTGGTAAGCTCATAGATGCGGCCAGCGGGCTATTTATTTTTTACCGGCCATCTTAATGGCCAGCAGCAACCCAACAAACATTTCACCCAGTCCGCAGCTTCACTCAGGCAGCCGCCGCTGTAGTCGGTCTGTGGCCCTGGACCTCCCCCACATCCCGCACAGACACGTTCACAGTTCATCATATTGGTCTTCGGCCAGGAGTGCCCCTACCATGAGGTCAGAGGTCACAGACTGTCTACAGTAATGGCGGCCGCCCGACCAGAGCCTTGGACCGAGGGAGAGAGATGCTTGTTGGGTTGCTGCCAAGCTGGAAGTGCATTATGGGGGTCATTATTACTACTGTGTCCACTAATGGGGGAGCTGTTACTAATGAGCCACTGTGGGGGTCACTATCACTACTGGGAACACTATTAATAGTGGCCCCCATAGTGGTCCCAGTAGTAGTGGCCCCCATAGTGGTCCCAGTAGTAGTGGCCCCCATAGTGGTCCCAGTAGTAGTGGCCCCCATAGTGGTCCCAGTACTAGTGGCCCCAGTAGTAGTGGCCCCAATAGCGGTCCCAGTAGTAGTGGCCCCAATAGCGGTCCCAGTAGTAGTGGCCCCCATAGTGGTCCTAGTACTAGTGGCCCCCATAGTGGTCCCAGTAGTAGTGGCCCCAATAGCGGTCCCAGTAGTAGTGGCCCCCATAGTGGTCCCAGTAGTGGTGGCCCCCATAGTGGTCTCAGTAGTAGTGGCCCCAATAGCGGTCCCAGTAGTAGTGGCCCCCATAGTGGTCCCAGTAGTAGTGGCCCCCATAGTGGTCCCAGTAGTAGTGGCCCCCATAGTGGTCCCAGTAGTAATAGTCTAGAGAAGAGCCGAAGAGGGTGGAGCGATTGCTGCTAAGAATATAACTTAAATCATGAAGGAAACAGAATAAAAGTTGCCGCCGGTCTGAGTTCCACCACCGTATATAACGGGCGCAGTCATGTGACTCGCAGACAATTAAAGAACATGGACCCGAGGTGCAACTCTTCTGACCAGAAAGACTACTGATCCTGAACATGGAGGTCTTGTCCTATCAGATGGTGGCTTGAAAAAGACCTTATAGGTTGAAGCGTGGCTCATATGTCTGATTATGGAGTGATAAAGACTTTTGTTGTTTCAGCCGCTCTGCGCCATTTATGCCGCCACTTGTCTCCATACTTCACCAGGCAGGGAATTCAGCCAATTCTCCTTTATTAGTTAATAAAGCCAGGATTTCTGTGCTTCGGGCCTGAAGCCGCTTCCTCACAATATGGCTGGAGGAACCAATGGTTTCTGCACTTGGAGGAGAGGAATGAAGCAGTAATCGTGGCCCCAGGAGTAATCGTGGCCCCAGGAGTAATCGTGGCCCCAGGAGTAATAGTGGCCCCAGGAGTAATCGTGGCCCCAGGAGTAATAGTGGCCCCAGGAGTAATCGTGGCCCCAGGAGTAATTGTGGCCCCAGAAGAAATAGTGGCCTCCGGAGTAATAGTGGCCCCAGGAGTAATTGTGGCCCCAGAAGAAATAGTGGCCTCCGGAGTAATAGTGGCCTCCGGAGTAATAGTGGCCCCAGGAGTAATAGTGGCCCCAGGAGTAATTGTGGCCCCAGGAGTAATAGTGGCCTCCGGAGTAATAGTGGCCTCCGGAGTAATAGTGGCCTCCGGAGTAATAGTGGCCCCAGGAGTAATAGTGGCCTCAGGAATAATAGTGGCCTCCGGAGTAATAGTGGCCCCAGGAGTAATAGTGGCCTCAGGAATAATAGTGGCCTCCGGAGTAATAGTGGCCTCCGGAGTAATAGTGGCCCCAGGAGTAATAGTGGCCCCAGGAGGAATATCGCCTGGGTGCAAGTATCTTTAGGCCGATGACATCTTCAGAATTTCTCCAGAACTGGAAAGGCCAGAAAATGTTTTTAAACTGGACATTTTTAAAAAGTAACTGATAAAATGCAGATAGTAGTATTAGCAATAGAGGCCGTAGAATCCCCCCCCCCGGAGTGTGAGGGCTGACGTGAGAGCGGCAGGTATATGATGGTGATATCGCCGGCTGCATTGCCTCAGATTTAGCCAATAGTTTGTTTTACAACAAGACAGCAAGCAAAGCTCTATCTGCAGTACAGCCTGAGATACAGGACATATATCATAGGATATACAGGACATATATCATAGGATATACAGGACATATATCACAGCTACTGAAGTGCCACTCTGCAAAGACATAGGAGCAGTGCTGGATGTAGGTTAGATGAAACCAGCATTTCGTGTGCCCTCCCCCTGTCATACCAATAAAAACAATATTGCATTGATAGACAGTCTGCCTGGATTCTGCTTGGGCATAAAACAGAAAAATAGCAGCATACCCAAACCAGAACAGTTCTGGGAAGCTCACTCTATAAATACTGCACCAGACCCAAGCTCACTACATAAATACAGCACCAGAATCAAGCTCACTACATAAATACAGCACCGGGACCAAGCTCAGTACATAAATACAGCACCAGAATCAAGCTCACTCTATAAATACTGCACCAGACCTAAGCTCACTACATAAATACAGCACCAGAATCAAGCTCAGTACATAAATACAGCACCGGAACCAAGCTCAGTACATAAATACAGCACCAGAATCAAGCTCAGTACATAAATACAGCACCAGAATCAAGCTCACTCTATAAATACTGCACCAGACCGAAGCTCACTACATAAATACAGCACCAGAATCAAGCTCAGTACATAAATAGAGCACCAGAATCAAGCTCAGTACATAAATACAGCACCAGAACCAAGCTCAGTACATAAATACAGCACCAGAACCAAGCTCAGTACATAAATACAGCACCATCACAAAGGAAGAGACAGAAGCGTATGGAGTAAGAAGATTATCTGGCAGGTTGGATCTAAGGAGGACAGCAAGGACCGTTCCCACTGTAGTGAGCAGGATTTGTATTGCAGTCATTGAAAGGAATGGGAACATTGCTGCAAGACCAAGCATGGCCACTGCAGTAAGAACGGAGCTGTCTGCTTCCTGTAGAAATCTTCTCAGTGTACAAGCATACTGGCACAGCAAACAGCCAATTGGCAGGGCCCCAGGGGGTGGACCACTGCTGCTCTACTATTGATGGCCTATTCTGAGTTTAGGCCAACAATGGTTATAAATGGAAAACTCCTTTAAGCTTTATTGTGGCCCTTGTGATTGTTGTAATCTAACAGTGTGGCCCCCCGGACCAGAAAAATGTGTGCACTCCTGCTCTGGTTCCTGCGCTCTACCTGCTCCAGTTCACTAATTGTCTGACAAAGCAGAAATCATTATTGGCTATTAGAGCTGCCATATATAAGGACAAAGAATAAGGAAAGTCATAGCCCCCCGATCCAGAGAGGAGCCCGCCTCTTCAGTAGTAGCCGGCGGTGCTGAGCACCAGAAGCCTGGTCGGCCGGCCAGCTGAGTGGTTTGTAGAAGCAGTGATATAATTACAGCCATCGGTTGCTCTTGGCCCCGCTAGTCCTCGTACGTCGGGGGGCCACAGTTGTGATATAAAGCAGAGCTATTCCAAAGACCCCGCAAGCCTCATGTTATATCTCGTACAATGTGCGCTCGCTGTAAACTGTTCAGTATATTTCACCAAGAGTTGCTGTTGTTTCGTGCGGTAGTCAGCAGCGAGTACGTAAATTACATCCACACTGCTCGGTGCTTTGGGGAATATTGTAGAACAAGATATATTCAAAAACTGTGAAATCAGGTGTTAATTAAACTCAATTAAGGGAAGTCTGTCAGTCCCGCCCACATGTGACTCCTATGCATAGATCAGGAATGAAGACCGTCCTTTTCATGCCCTACTTTTATCCTGGGCAGCTCCAACCTGCCAGACCTGCTTTTTCTCATTCCAAACACCATATACTAATTGTGACTAAACGGTCCAATGGGCGGAGCAATCCTCGGCACGAATCCAACTTCTTTCCTCTATTTTCACAATGACGCTGCCCACTGTTAAAGGGGGTTTCCAGAGAGACACTATTATAACATATCCTCAGGATAGGTCAGTAATAGTTGACTGCTCAGGATTCCGGCCAATCAACTGATCGGCCCCCGCTGTCATCACCGCAATACACGAGTTTTTTGTTTGTTTTCATCCCCTCTTTTCAAAAGCCGTAACATTTTTATTTTTCTGTCAACATGACTGTAAGGGTGGCTTCACACGAGCGTGTGTTTGTGCGTATATATGTGCACACCTCTGTACGCGCACAAACACGTATGTATGCAGGTGCGCATTGCCTTCATTGGAGCCGCGGCTGCCGGCACCCTGTGATTGTTTTTCAGGGAAGGGCTTTAATTATAAACCCTTCCCTGAAAAACAAGGCAAACTGGTGTAAAAAAATTAAAAAAAACACACACTCACCTCCCTTCAGGTGCCGGGGCTCAGCCGTGTGCTGTCTCCGCTGTCCCCGACTCTGTACTGAAGTTCTTTCAGCAGGGAGGGAATGAATGACAGGCTGAGCTCCTCAGCCAATCAGAAGCAGCTCTTTCAGCAGGCAGAGATTTTAATTCCCCGGCTGCTCAAAGAACTGCATTGCAGAATCGGGGACAGCGCAGAGAGGACGCGGCTGAGTCCCAGCTGAAGGAAGGTGAATATGTGTATTTTTTTTATTTTTTACACCAGTTTGTCTTGTTTTTCAGGGAAGGGTTTATATTTAAAGTCCCTCCCTGAAAAACAATTACGGGGTGTCGGCAGCTGGATCCTCTACCACAGCTGTCATCTGTGACAGCTGCACTAGGGAATTCTTTATTCACCGAGGGAATGAAGAAAACATCTGCTGCATAGAGCAGATGTGTTCTTCATCCCCACAGGGGACATGGCAGACGGCAGCTGCGGCTCCATTGAAGGCAATGTGTGCGTTCCCTATGGTGCACGCCTGTACAACACGGACATGTGAAAACACCATAGGGAATGCATTGGTTCTAATAGATGCGTGTCTTTGTGCGTGCGTATGCTCGTGTGAAGCCACCCTCAGGCGACTGTTTTTTGAGATGAAGCTTTTACTGGTACAATTTTTTGGGATCATATAATGTAAATCTCTCATGAATGTTTGTTGGAGGGCAGGGATTAAAAACACACAAATTCTGCCACTGTTTTTTTTTTAATTTTTTTTTTTTTTACAATGTTTTTTTTACAGCATAAGGGCTTATTCAGACATGTGTATATCAGTCGGGTTGTCACGCCCGGTCAATATATGCTGCCCCTCTATGCAAGGGGAGGAGACTGGACGGGATGGAAGCTAGTGCACTGAGCTCCCCCCCCCCCCTCTGCCTCTTGCCACTGTTTGCAATGGGGTAGGGCGGAACTTAGTTCTGCCCCCGTCCCGCCCTCCCATTGCAAACAGAGGGGACGGGGCACAGTGCACTGCTCGCAGCCCATCCGGCCTCCTCCCCTTGCAGAGAGGGGGGGTGTATATCGGCAGGTTGTGAAAACCCGACTAAAATACGCACGTCTGAATAAGCCCTAAGTGATATGATCCATTTTTTCCTGTGGGTAGTTACGATTACGGTGATGCCAAAATTATACATTTTTTTTGTTTTTCCGCTTTTGCACAATTAAAATTTTTTTTTTTTTTAAATTATAATTGTTTTGCATTGCTGCATTCAGGAGCCCGTACATTTTTCCATTTTCCATCTCTGGAGCTCGGTGAGGGTTTTCACAGCCGTGCTTTGTATTGGTACGATATCGGGGCGCACACGGCTCTTTAATCACTTTTATTGGGGGGCAAAATTAGCATCTTGGCTCAGTTTTTTTTCCCTTTTGCCTGCAGGATAAATAGTGTGTTCAATTTATTACGCAGATCATTGTGGATACGGGGATTCCAGATGCGCACATTGGTTTTTCTTTATACAAGGGAGATACTGCACAAAAAGGGGGGTGTTTAGTTCCCTTTTTTGTTGTTTTTAAACCACTTTTAATTTTATTTTTTTTTATGTCACTGTAGGGGACTTGAACTAGAAAAGCTTTGATAGTTATGATAATGCATTGCAGTACTTCTGTACTGCAATGCATTATTGCTTACCATAGTGATCATAGGCCATGGCAGCTCCAGACATCCATGTCTGGCGTCCAGTTGCCATGGCTACCAATCAGTCCTTCACTATTACATAGCAGATGGCTCATGGCATCACAGAGGGAGTGGACTCTCTCGGTGAACCCTTTACGTGCTGTGATCTACACTGGTTGTGGCATGTAAGGGGCTAACAGTGGGGATCAGTGTTCTTAGCAATGTCCGCTGTAGCTGTGGGAGGCTGGCTCCCACTGCGGGAGGGTATGGGCTCACTGCTGAGCCTATGCCATCCATAGCATGTACATTTGTGTCCAGTCGCGTTGAGTACATGCACCCAGGACATAAACTGATGTCCTGTGGAATTAAAGGGACTGTCAAATTGTTAACTATTGATGGCCTATCCCAAGGATTGGCCTTCAATAATAGATTGGTGGGGTTCTGCCACCTAGGACCCCTGCCAATCAGTTGTTTTCTGGGTCTGTGTACTCATGCAATCAATTGATTTTTGCAGGAAGCAGACAGCTCTGTTGCCATTGCAGTGGTCAGGCTTGGTATTACAGACATTGAAGTGAATGGGAGCTTGGCCTGCAATACCAAGCCTGGCCACTGCAGTGGGAATGGAGCTGTCAGTGAACATCTGACTGGTGGGAGTGTCTGACAATGAGCCATCATCAATCTACTATTCATGACTTACCCTGCTGATAGGCCATCAGTAAATTACAACTGGACAACCTCTTTAACTAATAGAAGTCAATGGGAATTACACAAACAGTGGAGCACAATGAACTACACTGTTTCTGCAGCTGCCATGTCATAGAAACACTGCAGCTTGCTGCTCTATACTGTTTCCACAACCCCCATTCTCTCTCTGCTCCGACTCGCCTACTTATTACCTTTATACATAAGCAAAAATGGGGAAGGAGCCTCCAAGAATTGCCAGTATTACGTGCAGAGTGGATGCGGGGGCGGGCAGGGTAGAAAGTCTGCTAGTTGCTGTCTCAGCCAATAGCTGCAGAGCAGGAAGTGATGTTAGAGAAAGGGGCGGTGTTCTGGCTACTTTCCTGTACAACCCAGTAACAGGCAGCAGTTATTGCCCATCGTGTTAGGTGCCCACAGTGGGTAAAAGAACTGAGGGTCCCGGCCTGATAAACCACATAATTAGTTTCATTACACGATAATTACAGAACTTAAAACTAATTTAAAAAAGTGGAAGTTTTGAAATCTAAATCTTGCTATTAAAGCTGTATCAATCATCCATTAACGAAGAATGGACCGAGGACGACAGAAGGGGGTGATGGGCTAATAATAATATCAGCATGTGTTTAAGGGGCGCAAGCACCAAGCTTCAGAGGAAATCATTGAGTTAAATGGCTTTGTCTTCCGGTAATTGGACTGGAGGGGATGTTGGCGAGGCGGCGCGGACATGAGTGATTCACTGTGTCCAGCCAGAGTAATGGCTTCGGAGCGGTCCCGTCATTTAACAAATTATGCTGCGACGTGTCATAATGATGATTGATGAAATACTTTATCCCACGCCGGCACTTACTCTAATGCGCTCAGCGGTGAGTGTCAGCCTCTCAGCGCTCGCTCCTGCAGCCCAGTAGCCAAATCAGCAGCCGGATGAAGAGTCAGAGCCGTCCACACTGCAGGATCACGGCGTCCCACGATTGCGAGGAGTGTACATTAAAAAACACGTAAGACCGCATGCATGTTTGAGCAAATGTTTTCATCTCGTATGCGCAGAACGCGCGCCCGTAGGTTTTTGATTTTTAAACTCTTTTTTTTTCTTAGTTTTGAAGTTCAGCACTTTACTCTCCTCTTTAATCATTAGATGGGAACAAACAAACGCAGACGTTAGGCGGGTGGACACATGCAGCCACACGCTTCCAGATGGTCCCCATTGATTGTAGTGGAAAGAAAGCCATGTTTCCGGATGTTGTTTTGTGGGCAGTGAAGGGTAGCAGGCCGCGCTTCAGTTCCATGAAAAACCCCATGGAAACATACGGCTTGCTGAACAGTGAAGCCGGCGGACTGTCTGCTGCGCTCAGCGCGCTGTCACCTGCGCTCCCTCAAACACCAAGCTGTATCTGCTATTTCGAATAAAATCGTGTGTTTCACGAATGACTAGGTGTGAGAGGGAGAATCTGTACCCTGTTTTTGTATCCGTTAAACATATATGTGGAGTATAAAAACTTATGTTCCGAAATGTATAAAAACAAATAAACTTAAAGGGGTTGTCCCGCGCCGAAACGGGTTTTTTTTTTTTCAACCCCCCCCCCCGTTCGGCGCGAGACAACCCCGATGCAGGGAAGTAAAGAAAGTTTACCGGAGCGCTTACCTTAATCCCCGCGCTCCGGTGACTTCAATACTTACCGCTGAAGATGGCCGCCGGGATCCTCTGTCTTCGTGGACCGCAGCTCTTCTGTGCGGTCCACTGCCGATTCCAGCCTCCTGATTGGCTGGAATCGGCACGTGACGGGGCGGAGCTACACGGAGCCGCTCTCTGGCACGAGCGGCTCCATAGAAGACTGCTGAAGACCCGGACTGCGCAAGCGCGGCTAATTTGGCCATCGGAGGCCAAAAATTAGTCGGCACCATGGAGACGAGGACGCTAGCAACGGAGCAGGTAAGTAAAAAACTTTTTATAACTTCTGTATGGCTCATAATTAATGCACAATGTACATTACAAAGTGCATTAATATGGCCATACAGAAGTGTATAGACCCACTTGCTGCCTCGGGACAACCCCTTTAAAGGGGTTGTCTCGAGGAAGCAGTGAATTTTTATTTTTTTTGCCCAGTCCCCCTAATTAAGCATACATTACTAAGCACCCATGTAAATGACTTTTCTAGCTGGTTTGTACTTACAGTTCCATCGTTTCAGCAACTTATAAAAAGTTTCCCCAAGATGGCCGCCGGCTCTTTTCCCGTCGCTTGCTGTAGCCCGACGTGCGCGCTCCCGAGACGCTACCAGCTGTGTCTCCCTGACAACCAGGCGCCCCGCAGCCGCCGACCGGACCCACCGCGGCCGCCGACCACGGCACACGCTCTTGGGCCACAGTCACCCACCGCCAGGCAGCAGGTAACCGACGCTAGGCACCGGCTCCCCCGCGCTAGGCCCCGGCTCCCCCGCGCTAGGCCCCGGGGCCCAGCGGCAGGCCCCTGACAACAGACGAAGGCTCTGGGGCCTGGCAGCAGGCCCCCCAGCGCACACATCACCCCCGACCCCTCACTTACATGGGCGGCTTCACGGCAGGGCTGGGCTGGGCTTCTAGGCAGGGCTGCTGGGCTGGGCTTCTCGGCTGGGCTGCTCAAGTTTCTGCACCATTCTCTAACAGAGGATGGTACAGAATGGCCGCTCCAGCGCGCTCCTGAGAAGTTACAGCTCGTCTGCGCATGCGCAGAAGAGCTGTAGCGGCGAGCACGCTGAAGCGGCTCGTGCTCAGAGCAGAAGAACGGACTGCGCAAGCGCGTCTAAAAAAGCAAGCCGCCGGCGATTTTAGACAGATCCATGGAGACGTGGACGCTAGCAACGGAGCAGGTAAGTGAATAACTTCTGTATGGCTCATAATTAATGCGCAATGTACATTACAAAGTGCATTAATATGGCCATACAGAAGTGTATAACCCCACTTGCTGCCGCGGGACAACCCCTTTAAACCTTATTTGTAGTAAAAATGTAAATGTTCTTATGAAAAAGAAAAGAAAAAAATCTCGATAAATTCATCTGCTTTATAGGGGTTTTGTCATAGAAAACAAATTTCTATCCTCCCCTATTCTTCCTCAGGTAGACTTCTTACGGCATCTTCTCCTCGCTGATCTTCTTTGGTCCCCCGGGTCAGCTTACCTCCAGCCAACCAGCTTGTTATGAAGCGTGCATTCCTCATATTCTCTTCCTGCAGGTCAGTGAAGGTGGCGTCCCTGTGTCGGAGCGTTCACTGGCTAGGAAGGAATGCTGATCTATTGCAGAGACAGCGGGCATGAGCAGCCTCTGCAACAGCTCAGCACTCGCTATGTAGATCACGGCATGGAAAGGGTTCACAGAAGGAGCGCACTCCCTCTGTGATGTTGTTAGGCTCTCGCAATGTAATTGCAGAGAGCCCACCTGGTTGCCATGGTAACAGGATGCCATCTACAGGCCTCCTATATTACCAGCGCCTGTGATCGCTGTAACAAGCGATAAGGCATTGCAGGACTGAAGTCCTACAATGCCTTATCAGAGCGATCATCGGTGCTATGGTGTAAGTCCCCCAGAGGGACACAAATCATCTAAAAAAAGATAAAAACAATGTATATATTAAAAAAAAGTGTTAAAAAAACCTTTTTATGTGCTTTTTCTCATATTAGCATAAAAAATATGTAAAAAAATAAATAAAATCCCACATATTTTGTATCGTCGTGTCCGTAACGACATGTACAATAAGCTGCACATGCTTTTTATCCTGTATGGCAAAAACGTAAAAAAAAAAGTTAAAAAACTGCCCCCCCAAAATGCAGTAAAAGTGATCAAAAAAGCTGTATGTACCCCAAAATGGCAACAACAAAAAATTAAAGTTTGTCACACAAAAAAGAAGTCCATATATGGCTATGTCGACAGAAAGCTAAGAAAGTTATGGCTTTTGAAAAATGGAGATGAAAATCCGCCAAAAATCATTGCGCCCTTAAGGGGTTAAAGATGTTTTTTAGCGGGAGAAACATATAGTATGCTGCTCAATACACCCTCACTGTCTGAAAGTCTTTTCTAATATCTAATCTGTGTCTCCTCCCTTCCAGTTTCATCCCATTGCTTCTAGTCTTTCCTTGTGCAGATGAGAATAGGGCTGATCCCTCTGCACTGTGACGGCCCTTCAGATATTTGTAGACCGCTATTAAAGGGGTGGTCTCGCGGCAGCAAGTGGGGTTATACACTTCTGTATGGCCATATTAATGCACTTTGTAATATACATCGTGCATTAAATATGAGCCATACAGAAGTTATTCACTTACCTGCTCCGTTGCTAGCGTCCCCGTCGCCATGGTTCCGTCTAATTTCGGTGTCTTCTTGCCTTTTTAGACGCGCTTGCGCAGATCTGTCTTCTCCCTTCTTCTCCCTTCGGCTCCGCTCGGCAGTATCGGCATTTTGGCTCCGCCCCCTTGTACGCATCATCGCGTAGCTCCGCCCCCGTCACGTGCCGATTCCAGCCAATCAGGAGGCTGGAACCGGCACACATCATGGGGCGGAGCTACGCGATGATGCGTACAAGGGGGCGGAGCCAAAATGCCGATGCTGCCGAGCGGAGCCGAAGGGAGAAGACAGATCTGCGCAAGCGCGTCTAAAAAGGCAAGAAGACACCGAAATTAGACGGAACCATGGCGACGGGGACGCTAGCAACGGAGCAGGTAAGTGAATAACTTCTGTATGGCTCATATTTAATGCACGATGTATATTACAAAGTGCATTAATATGGCCATACAGAAGTGTATAACCCCACTTGATTTCGCGAGACCACCCCTTTAAGTCTCCTCTCAGCCTTCTCTTCTGCTAAACATTCCCAGATACTTTACCTGTTCCTCATAGGACATGATTTGCAGACCGCTCATCATCTTGGTGACTCTTCTCTGAACTTGTTCCAGTTTGTCTATGTCTTGTATAAAGTGGGATGCCCAGTACTGGCCCCAGTATTCCAGATGAGGTCTGACTAAGGAAGAGTAGAGGGGGATAATGATCTCATGTGATCTAGACTCTATGCTTCTCTTAATACATCCCAGAATTGTGTTTGCCTTTTTGGCTGCTGCATCACATTGTTCACTCATGTTCAGTCTATGATCTATTAGTATACTCATGTGTTTTTCACATGTGCTGCTGCTTAGCCCAATTCCTCCCATTCTGTATGTGCTTTCTTGATTTTTTTTGCCCAGATGTCGGACTTTGCATTTCTCCTTGTTAAATACCATTCCGTTAGTCGTTGTCCACTGTGCAAGCTTTTCTGAATCTTTTTGAATCCTCCCTCTCTCTTCCCTAGTGTTAGCTATCCCTCCTAGCTTTGTGTCATCAGCACATTTGATCCGTTTCCCACAATTCCCTCCTCCAGATCATTTATAAAAATGTTGACCAACACTGGGCCTAGGACAGAGCCTTGTGGTTCCCACTCGATACATTCTTCCACTTGGACGTGCAGCCATTTATGACCACTCTTTGTGTACGATCACTCAGCCAGTTGTGAATCCACCTAACAGTTGCCTTGTCAATCCCAGATTTGGTCATTTTTTCAATAAGTATGGTATGATATACTTTGTCAAATGCTTTACTAAAGTCAAGATATACTATATCCATCGCATTTGCCTGATGAACCCAGTTGGTGATTCTGTCATAGACTGACATAGAAGGAAATTGTATTCATCTGGCATGACGTGTTTGTTACAAACCCATGCTGCCTCTGGTTAATTACTCCATTCTCTTACAAGTACTTGCATACATGCTGTTTAATAATCTGTTCAAAGATCTTTCCCGGTATAGAAGTCAGGCTCACAGGCCTGTAGTTTCCTGGATCCACCTTTTTCTCTTTCTTGAAGATAGGGACAACATTTGCCCTTTTCCAATCTTCCAAGACTTTTCTTTTGCATTTGACCCCCCAAACCCTTTTTTATTGCTTTTGGCCCCTGTTGCAAGCCTCAATTCATTATCAGCGTTATCTTTTCTGACACTTGCCCTACAGTTTCAGCAGACCCCATTATATTCTTCTTTAGATATTTCCCCCTCTTTCCATTTGATAAACATATTTTCTTCCTCTATAACATGTGTACAAGTTCTGTGTTCATCCATCGGGGTCTCTTTAAATGCTTCTCATTCTTCCTTCTTTTAGGGATTGGTAACGATTGTGCTCTGAGAATCTCATTTCCCAATATTTCCCAACCTTCTTGGACATTTCTGTCCTTAAGAACATCCAGCCATTGGATTCTTCCCTCTTTCTGAGTTCAGTAAAATCTGCCTTTCTGAAATCCAACCTTGAGGTCTGAGTCTTCTCAGGTCTTCCTCCCCTTGTTATCCAGCATCCAAGGATATCATGATCACTGCCTCCTAAGGTCCCAGCCACCCTTACTTCCTCAACCATTCCCTCCCTGTTGGTAAGAATTAGGTCCAAGATAGCAGATCCCCTTGTTTCCTCTTCTACCTTCTGGAAGATAAAGTTGTCAGCAAGAGCGGATAAGAATCTGTTGGATCCATTACTTTTACCTGAGAGATTCCCAACAAATGTCTGGATGGGTAAAATCTCCCATGATCACCATGTTGGGCTTTTCAGACGACTACGTTATTCTTCACTCCAGATATATTGGGAACCTTGTGAAACGGACACCAAAGAGGAGTTTGCTTCACTATAGAAGGGAATGGCCCCGTTTTTTTTCAGTATGGGGATTCCGTCACAGAGTTGTTTTCATGGAACTCCCCAGCGTAGTCAAATAGCGCAAACATCAGATACTTTTTAGCAATTTTACCCATGTGTTGGTTTTATGGCCCTATTTTTTTCCTGGCCTGTCAAAATTCCTTTTGCACCGTTTTTCCTTTCCCCGTCACATATATTTTTTAATACCCTTTTACTGAAAATTTTCCCACCTTTTTATTTTATTAGGAGTCCCGTGTACGGAAAGTTAAAAAAAAAAAAAAAAATGTATAAATTTTTAAAAATGATAATATTTACCTCGAGATAAAGTACAGGAATGGGTTCCTCATTTTGTTTTGAACGCTTTAACATATACTTGTTATCGTCTGGGATTACAGGGCGGATATGGTGGTGCTTTTGATCGGCCTCTGTGGTAGGTCTCTTTTTTTTATATATATATTTTTTCATTTTATTCTGTGATTTTTTTTTTTTAAACTTATTTTTGTAACTTTTTTTGTACCATCTATGTCCCCCATGACGTTATATAAGACCTCTGGGGGTCACTCACATTTTTTATTTACTTAACACTTCTCCACTGTAGCTGGGGCATCTATAGGAGCTGCGTCCATGGGAAAACATCCCCCTAGTGTGATAGTAGTCACTGGCAGCGTCGGTCAGGGTTCTGTTAAGACCCTGCAGCTCTGACATGCTGGGGATCACTGATGATCACATGATTGATGGGTTCCATGAAACAGCAATGTGGCTTCCTGCATTCTCTACATAACGCCCATTGAACGCTCTGACCAAAGATTACAGCAGTCTCAAAGTCACCAACCTTGGTGGAGCGGTATACTGCACGCTGGTCCTAACGGCCCCGAGGAACAACCAAAAATAGATGCCAGCAGCAAACAAGGGGTCGTTTTCACAGTCCCCAAAGGAACCAGCTTTATTCCACTTCAAGCAAGACAATCAGGCAGACAGCTGCGACGTTTCGACCCACCCGGTCTCTCGTTTGCTGCTGGCATCTATTTTTGGTTGCTCATTGAATGCTCTGTAGCTTGTAAAGGAGAGGCAGAAGGGGTTGATAACAGCTTCTGTCTTCTCCTGTGGGTCCTCGGCTGTCTGACGGCCGAGAAACCAATCTACTAGATTGCAGGAGCTTTAATCTTGCGCCATATGTTTACTGTCGGGATTAAAGCCCAGAACTAGACGCCGTATATTTATATTGCTTGGTTCTTACTGGGTTAAAGGGGTATTCCAGTGATTTGAAGTTATCCTTTATCCAAAGGATAGGGAATAACTTGCCAATCGGTGGGGGTCCAAACGCTGGGACACCCACTTATCCAAAGAAACCGTGCCAGCATGACCCTGATCACTTATGTTTGCCAAAGCACTATTTTATTCAATGGGGCTGACGTAGGTATCTGAGTTGAAGCACTTAGCTATCATCGTCGGTCCCACTAAAGGGAATAGCATGGTGATATGTGAGGGAAAGCTGCTGTCAAACATCAGGGACACTTGGGGCGATTTTACTGGATCATTGGGGGTCTTGGGAATAGGTGACAACTTCAGATTGCCAGAATACCCCTTTAAGTGAACACGTGGTTGTCATAACTCCACCCCCTTCCATGACATAAACTTTTTAATGTCCTAACCTGCTACAGTAGATGAAAGGTTGAACACTTAAAGGGTATTCCTCTGATAGGGTCAGTGTTGTTGGAGCAGGTGGAGAAAATGGTGAAGCAAACCCAAGTGCATGCCGGACGCAGGAAGTATAGGTAGAAATGAACGGGGGGTGCGGCCTGCCAGGGGAACGCCAAATGGGGCATAAGTTACAATGTATAACCAGAAAAGGAGAAAAGAGGCTCGGCGCTCTTACAGGAAAGAACCCGATGTGCTGCCAAAGATCAGGCTTAATGATCTTTACCGTCATAAAGTAACTCTGTACAACGCCTTTCGTTGCGATGACCGCGACTTTATGAAGTACAATAAACATACATTCTAACATAGCCATTTATATCTATAATCACTTACATCTTAGATGCGCCAATCATGTTCCGTCAGGACACCTCCGGGCAGTCTGAATACTACTTCCGGGTCTCAGGACTGAACTTGTAATGTGAATCGTTATGTGGCGTAACTACGTCTTGTGGAACGCACACCACGCCAGGCTGGACCGCCTGTGTCATCACTTACAAGTAACGTGCCAACACACTCGCCCCATCCACACTCTGGGCGTGTCTAGGCAATATTCTGAAACCAATGCCAGTACATGTAAACTTATGATCGCCACCATCCATTTCATTAAATGTTAAGATGCTTATTCAAAATCAGCTGATGAGATATCTACGTTGTGTAGATAAATGCTTAGAGATATGCCAATCCCAATTGGGTCACTCATTATAAAAACATATATATGTGAACTTAATTGTAGTAAAAACATTAAAGGGGTTGTCCCGCGGCAGCAAGTGGGTCTATACACTTCTGTATGGCCATATTAATGCACTTTGTAATGTACATTGTGCATTAAATATGAGCCATACAGAAGTTATTCACTTACCTGCTCCGTTGCTAGCGTCCTCGTCTCCATGGTGCCGTCTAATTTCAGCGTCTAATCGCCCGATTAGACGCGCTTGCGCAGTCCGGTCTTCTCCCTGGTGAATGGGGCCGCTCGTGCCGGAGAGCTGGTCCTCGTAGCTCCGCCCCGTCACGTGTGCCGATTCCAGCCAATCAGGAGGCTGGAATCGGCAATGGAACGCACAGAGCCCACGGTGCACCATGGGAGAAGACCTGCGGTCCACCGTGGGTGAAGATCCCGGCGGCCATCTTCGCAAGGTAAGTAAGAAGTCACCGGAGCGCGGGGATTCGGGTAAGTACTATCCGTTTTTTTTTTTAAACCCCTGCATCGGGTTTGTCTCGCGCCGAACGGGGGGGCTATTGAAAAAAAAAAAAAAACAGTTTCGGTGCGGGACAACCCCTTTAAATCTATGTATCTATGTACATTACCAGTATTGTATTGAAACAATGCAGGATAATCTATAGATAACACAATGACATGCTGCATCACTCTGCTGATAAAACTATAAATGGCATAAAGAATTCCTAAAAGAATTATAATCAGCAGCGTCATGGAATAGTGCCCACAGATCCTAGAATATTAATATCACACAGAGAAACCAATAATACAATTCAGACCAACAGCCATAATGGCCACTTAGTGAACAGATCAGCCCACATGATCCGAATAGCGAGGAAAAGATTCCATCTAGATCCTACTATTGTAATCTTCCTCTAGTTCTTCGTTTAGCCCATATGGTATCAACGTGTTCAGTTTAAATCTGGCGTGGTGTACGTTCCACGAGACGTAGTTATGTCACATGACGATTCACGTCACACGTTCAGTCCCGGAAGTAGTATTCAGACTGTCCAGAGGTGTCCTGACGGAGCATGATTGGCGCATCTAAGATGTAAGTGATTATAGATATAAACGGCTATGTTAGAATGTTTGCTTATTGTACTTGAGAAGGTCGTGGTCATTGCGACGAAACGCGTTGTACAGAGTTACTTTATGACCTTAAAGATCATTAAGCCTGATCTTTAGCAGCACATCGGGTTTTTTCCTGTAAGAGCGCTGAGCCTTTTTTCTCCTTCTCTGGTTATACTTTGCCTTTATCGCCCTCCCTATGAGGTACGATAGGCCAGGCGAGGTCTCCCACCAATACGTTGGGATTTTGGAAACCTACCCGTGAATCTTACCCATTTGTGGATTATCTATACGCTGGCCGGGACGTGGAGGTGTCAGTGGGGGGCTCTTCCCGGGTCACCCCCTGACGCCGGGTAAGTCCTGTTCTTCTTCTTCTTGGATTTATTGCTCATGGTACTGGAGCGCTGTCCCTTATATATAAGTTACAATGGGGAATGCTGGATTAAAGCCTGGTACACGGCGCAAACCTCCAAGCAGAAGGTATTTTGTATATTTCTGTCTAAGCACCGCTGACCCTTCTTAGAATAAAGCTGAAAACGTTATTAGTCGTCCTAGAACACTTGAAGCGATCCATAACCCCCAAGTGTGTTAGTTGTGTGCCGGCAGGCAGAGACCGAGGTGTCTGAACCACCTAGAAACAGCCAGTGGTGGCAGCAAGGGGTGTTGGGGTGTGTAGGGTAATCATGGTGCAAATTGGACTCCATCTTGCACCAGTGCAGACGGGAATTGTAAATAAGTGGACCCTGTGATCTGCCCCTGGAAGCCATATGTCACAGGTTGTCGACTGTCGGACTCATAAAACCTTGTCATCCATTACACGCCCCTTTAAAGGATAAATGCTAACAGGATATTTTTGCCTTTAAATCCAGAGAATAAGTGGTGAATCAGTTTCATAATTTCAATTCACCTTCCAAAGTGGAGCCGATAATTTATATAATCTGTGGTGTCTTTATATCATCTGTGAAGACTTTATATTACCAGTGGGAACTTTGTACCACCTGTGGGGACTTTATATCACCTGTGGAGACTTTATATCACCTGTGGGGACTTTATATCACCAGCAGGGACTTTATATCACCAGCGGGGACTTTATATCACCTGTGGGGACTTTAGATCACCTGTGGGGACTTTAGATCATCTGTGGGGACTTTAGATCACCAGTGGGGACTTTAGATCACCTGTGGACACTTTATATCACCTGTGGAGACTTTAAATCACCTGTGGAGACTTTATATAATCTGTGGGGACTTTAGATCACCAGTGGGGACTTTAGATCACATGTGGAGACGCTATATCATCCATGGGGACTTTGTATCTTCTGTGGGGACATTATACCACCTGTGGGGACTTTATATCACCTGTGCAAACTTTATATCATCTATGGGGACTTTATATCAACAGTGGGGACTTTATATCACATGTGGGGACGTTATATCCACGTGGGGATGTTATATCACCAGTGGGTACTCTATATCACCTGTGAGGACTTTATGTCATCTATGGTGTCTTTTTATCACCTGTGGGGTCTTTATGTCACCTGTGGGGTATTAATATCATTTGTGGAAACTTTATATCATCTGTGGAGTCTTTATATCACCTGTGGGGACTTTATATCATCTGTGGGGACTTCATATCACCTGCGGGGACTTTATATCACTTCTGGGGACTTTATATCACTGAAGGGGATGTTATATTACGTCTGAGGACTTTATATAATCTATGGTGACTTTTTATAATCTGGGGGGACTTTATATCACCTGTGGAGACTTTATATCACCTGTGGGGACTTTATATCACCAGTGGGGACTTTATATCACCTGTGGAGACTTTATATCATCTGTGGGGACTTTAGATCACCAGTGGGGACTTTGTATCTTCTGTGGGGACATTATACCACCTGTGGGGACTTTATATCACCTGTGCAAACTTTATATCATCTATGGGGACTTTATATCAACAGTGGGGACTTTATATCACATGTGGGGACGTTATATCATCCATGGGGACTTGATAACATCTGTGGGTACTTTATATCATCTGTGGGGACTTTATATCATCTATGGTGACTTTATATCATCTGTGGGGACTTTGTATTACCAGTGGCGACTTTATATTACTAGTGGGGACTTTTTATCAACTGTGGGGACTTTAAAACACCCATGGGGCAATATATCACCAGTGCGGACTTTATATCACCAGTAGGGACTTTATATCACCAGTGGGGACGTTCTATCACCTGTGGGTACTTTATATCACCTGTGGGCATATTATATTACCAGTGAGGATGTTCAATCACCTGTGGGTACTTTATATCACCTGTGGGGACATTATATTACCTGTGGGGACGTTATATCACCAGTGGGTACTTGATATCACCAGTGGGTACTTGATATCACCAGTGGGTACTTTATATCATCTGTCGGGATGTTACATTACCTGTGAGGACTTTATATAATCTATGGTGACTTTTTATCATCTGTGGGGACTTTATGTCATTTGTGGAAACTTTATATCATCTGTGGAGACGTTATATCACCAGTTGCAACTTTATATTACCAGTGGGGACTTTGTATCACCTGTGGGTCTTTTTATCACCTGTGAGGTGTTATATCACCAGTGGGGACTTTATATCCATGTGGGGATGTTATATCACCAGTTGGTACTCTATATCACCTGTAAGGACTTTATGTCATCTATGGTATCTTTTTTTCACCTGTGGGGTCTTTATGTCACCTGTGGGGAATTAATATCATTTGTGGAAATTTTATATCATTTGTGGAAACTTTATATCACCTATGGGGACTTTATATCACCGAAGGGGACTTTATATCACCGAAGGGGACATTATATTACGTCTGAGGACTGTATATAATCTATGGTGACTTTTTATAATCTGGGGGGTGTTTATATCACCTGTGGAGACTTTATATCACCTGTGGGGACTTTATATCATCTGTGGGGACTTTATATCACCTGTGAGGACTTCATATCACCTGTGGACACTTTATTTCACCTGTGGAGACTTTAGATCACCAGTGGGGACTTTAGATCACCAGTGGGGACTTTAGATCACCTGTGGAAACTTTATATCACCTGTGGAGACTTTATATCATCAGTGGGGACTTTAGATCACCAGTGGGGACTTTATAGCATCTATGGTGACTTTATATCAACAGTGGGGACTTTATATCCATGTGGGGATGTTATATCACCTGCGGGGACTTTATATCACTTCTGGGGACTTTATATCACCGAAGGGGATGTTATATTACGTCTGAGGACTTTATATAATCTATGGTGACTTTTTATAATCTGGGGGGACTTTATATCACCTGTGGAGACTTTATATCACCTGTGGGGACTTTATATCACCAGTGGGGACTTTATATCACCTGTGGAGACTTTATATCATCTGTGAGGACTTTAGATCACCAGTGGGGACTTTATATCATCTGTGGGGACTTTAGATCACTAGTGGGGACTTTGTATCTTCTGTGGGGACATTATACCACCTGTGGGGACTTTATATCACCTGTGCAAACTTTATATCATCTATGGGGACTTTATATCAACAGTGGGGACTTTATATCACATGTGGGGACGTTATATCATCCATGGGGACTTGATAACATCTGTGGGGACTTTATATCATCTGTGGGGACTTTATATCATCTATGGTGACTTTATATCATCTGTGGGGACTTTGTATTACCAGTGGCGACTTTATATTACTAGTGGGGACTTTTTATCAACTGTGGGGACTTTAAAACACCCATGGGGCAATATATCACCAGTGCGGACTTTATATCACCAGTAGGGACTTTATATTACCAGTGGGGACGTTCTATCACCTGTGGGTACTTTATATCACCTGTGGGCACATTATATTACCAGTGAGGATGTTCAATCACCTGTGGGTACTTTATATCACCTGTGGGGACATTATATTACCTGTGGGGACGTTATATCACCAGTGGGTACTTGATATCACCAGTGGGTACTTTATATCATCTGTGGGGATGTTACATTACCTGTGAGGACTTTATATAATCTATGGTGACTTTTTATCATCTGTGGGGACTTTATGTCATTTGTGGAAACTTTATATCATCTGTGGAGACGTTATATCACCAGTGGCAACTTTATATTACCAGTGGGGACTTTGTATCACCTGTGGGTCTTTTTATCACCTGTGAGGTGTTATATCACCAGTGGGGACTTTATATCCATGTGGGGATGTTATATCACCAGTTGGTACTCTATATCACCTGTAAGGACTTTATGTCATCTATGGTATCTTTTTATCACCTGTGGGGTCTTTATGTCACCTGTGGGGAATTAATATCATTTGTGGAAACTTTATATCATCTGTGGAGACTTTATATCACCTGCGGGGACTTTATATCACTGAAGGGGACGTTATATTACGTCTGAGGACTTTATATAATCTATGGTGACTTTTTATATTCTGCGGGGACTTTATGTCACCTGTGGAGATGTTATATCACCAGTGGGTACTCTATAATATATAGTCTATATCACCTGTGCGTACTCTATATCACCTGATGGAACTTTATATGATTGTGGGGACGTTATATTACCTGTGACGACTTTATATCATCTATGGTGACTTTTTATCACCTTTGGGGACTTTATATCATCTATGGTGATGTTTTATCATCTGTGGGGACTGTACCTCATCTGTGGAATTTTATATCATCTGTGGATACGTTATATCACTAGTGAGTACTTTATATCATCTATGATGACTTTTTATCATCTGTGGAGACTTTACATCACTTATGGGGTCAAGGAAGTGGCTGAGCTTATCAAGCCCGTCTGGCCGTGATCAGAGCAGACGCCTCGTTTCTAGTCCTTTGAGATACTCATTACACATAAATGGAAGTGTCGCTGCGATGATGTGGATGTGTCTTTAATGAGACAAGAGTTTTTGCTTCTCTCTTTGCTGCGATCCTGAGTGCTGAACTTAAGTTGAAAAGCTGATCTTGAAATGTCACTCTTTGAAGTTTCTCAGCGGTACAAGATGGGAGAGCCGCTCGCTATTGAACTGCGAAGAGAATGTCACCTGGAAAGTACAGCTATTCGTGAGGTTAATGATGGAGGTTGGCGCTGATGATGGAGACTCCACATCAGAGATTTCACTTTGGCGCTCGTGGAGGCCGATATTAGAGCATCATTATTTTATGAACAAAAGGCAAGATTTATATCCGGACATCCCGAGTATATCGTATCCGTCATTGGGGATCTCTGTAGACCATCTACCAGTCTACATTTAACTGCATCCCGTTATCCGTATCTCTTAGTAGAACTGTCCATGTACAAGTGCTTGAGAATGTTCCTAGTTGTTTGCTCTTCAGTCTTTTAGCTCTTAGAGCAGCAGTTTGTGCTCAAGAGCTGCTCTTCTCTCTAACTGTAGGCAGCTAATCCATTGGCTGCCGTTTTGAAGGCTACGGATAGTGGTTTTCTGGTCATACAGAGGCATTTCCCTGTTCCTTCCTGGGCAGTAGGGTCAGACTGGTCCAACAGAGTACCAGAATGCCCTCCGATACTCGGGTGTGCCAGTCCTCTGCAATAAAGATTAGGATGCAAATACAGAAGACCTGCACAGATGAGGGTGGCCCTCCAAATCATGTCCTCTGGGGGCCCATTATAGTGTTGCTTGTAAACTTTTTATATTTTATTTCCATAGAAACGCCCCCACCGTAGTGCCGATACCTTCTGCTAACTCTTTCCCTTAGGGTTTCCATTCAGTTCATTGGTGGGCATTCTCTGAATCTGGTGGGCAACCCTGCAGGTGTAAATAGAGTTGCAAAATAATACACAGACACAGGCAGTCTTTTAATGCTAAGAAATCATCTTTTACTATCCCACAGCCTATCTGTGGGATAGTAGAGTGGTGGGGATGCACCACGTGGGATCCCTACCTATCATCTGTTTACTGGGCTGATTTCTGCAGGAAACAGATAGCTCTGTTCCCATTGCAGTGGCTGGATTTGGTACTGCAGACCTTTCACTGCAATGTCAACAGGGCCTGTAATACCAAGCCTGATCATTGCAGTGAGAATGGAGCTGTCTGCTTCCTGCAGAGATCAGCGCAATACATGAGCTCACCAGTCCAGTGAGCAGACATTATTAGTTTATAACTGAACAATCCCTTTCAGCATAGTAACAGCAGTCCTTAAAGGCACAGTAGTGATGGGGTTGCTCTTTTTATTTGTTTCATGTTTACATAGCGTTTCAAGACCCGACCACTTCAGTCCCCTATAGTCTCCACTAACTTCTTATAGTCTCCACTAACTTCTTATAGTCTCCACTAACCTTTGGGCAGCAGATCAAGGGCTATCTAAGCTTGTGACCGCTGCAGCCAATGATTGGTACTGCTACTACATGGACTTCAGCAAGCCTAACCCAATGAATGAGATAGATGCAGAAATGTCTGCATCAAATCTGCCGTGTGTGAATATACTGCGACTGTCGCTTGTGAGGATGCTCCGATTTCATTTTCCCTTTTGCCTCGGGAGAACTTCTGTCTTGTCCCCCCGGGGAGCACCGGCCATCTAGGTGGTCCTAGTGAAGCATCACTGATGGGGTCCAGTAAGATCCCCCGGAGTGCATGCAGCCGGTCTGATGCACACAGACGGGGTACTAAGGGAAGCGCAGAGCCGCATTATAAACCAATTGGGCCGACTGTGTTTATAATTGATGTTGAAGTGTTAAAGATACTTGTTATTGCGGATGGAGCTTCAAAGAGCACAAACCTAGAGGACGCGGCGCTCCAAATCCAACTATCTCAAATAGATTTCACACATTTGATAGGACTGAAATGTGAAATATGTAAATTTTCTGTTTGATTCGGGCTTTTGGCGGCCTCTGATATCTACAAGGAATGATTAGTTTTGTCTCTACAGACTGTCTCTTGTTTTGAGCTTCTGTCAAATGAAATACGGTGTGATGACATTTAGGGCCGCACTTTGTATGGGAGAAGCTTTCTTACAGTCTGTCAATCGAAACTTCTCTCTGATCACGCCGTAAATCAGCTTTATACGTCTCGCCGAGCGAAGGGGAACTTCTCACCCAAAAGCATGTTTAGAGCAAAACTCCATTTTTTCCAGCATTGGGAATACAACTCCGGATTGTGCTGTGAGACTGCAGCAAACTGCACCACGGCACGAGGCCGCTGTCACATTGGGACCTGCGTGCACCGAACTCACGCCCGTAAAAAACATCCGGCAATTACAGCCAATGGTTTCCCATGGGAGCATTCAGAGGAAGGAGCTTTAGAAGCGCAAAAACCATCAGCATGTTGCTATAGGAAACCATTGATTCTAATAGGCGTAGGATTTTTGCGCGTGTGATATTTGCGTGCGCAGGTGTAAAAGAGGCCTAAATATGCTGTACACTAGTATACAGTTTACATACAGAATGGGTATGCAAAAGAAGATGAGACTCTTGGTAAATGCATCGCTTTACTTAGCCTATATTATGCTCCAGAGCTGCACTCACTATTCTGCTGGTGGGGTCACTGTGTACATACATTACTTATCCTGAATTGATCCTGAGTTACATGCTATATTATACTCCAGAGCTGCACTCACTATTCTGCTGGTGGAGTCACTGTGTACATACATTACTTATCCTGTACTGACCCTGAGTTACATCCTGTATTATACTCCAGAGCTGCACTCACTATTCTGCTGCTGGTAGAGTCGCTGTATACATACATTACTTATCCTGTACTGATCCTGAGTTACATCCTGTAGTATACCCCAGAGCTGCACTCACTATTCTGCTGGTGGAGTCACTGTGTACATACATTACTTATCCTGTACTGATCCTGAGTTACATCCTGTATTATACTCCAGAGCTGCACTCACTATTCTGCTGGTGGAGTCACTGTGTACATACATTACTTATCCTGTACTGATCCTGAGTTACATCCTGTATTATACTCCAGAGCTGCACTCACTATTCTGCTTGTGGAGTCACTGTGTACATACATTACTTATCCTGTACTGATCCTGAGTTACATCCAGTATTATACTCCAGAGCTGCACTCACTATTCTGCTGGTGGAGTCACTGTGTACATACATTACTTATCCTGTACTGCTCCTGAGTTACATCCTGTATTATACTCCAGAGCTGCACTCACTATTCTGCTGGTGGAGTCACTGTGTACATACATTACTTATCCTGTACTGATCCTGAGTTACATCCTGTAGATCTTTTATTAGAAAAGTATAAAACACAACCAAACATGAACAATAACACAACTGTATACAACAAGATGAGGCCCTTCCCCTCTGGTCCATGACCCATCAACAAAAGAAAAGTCACTTTATACCCACTCCCCCTCCCCCCACTGTACACTCACACAGCCACTCATACTCAATATATAACAAGAATACTTAAAAGAGTGTAACACTACAGAAAACTAGAACTACAGGTCCAGCCGAACCCCCTGAAACCAGACAAATGAAATGAAATAGCGTTAAACAATAACAGAAATAACTAACCAAACCATCCTAACATAGAGACTGAGCCAACCGCCATATAACCAAACCATCCTAACATAAAGACTGAGCCAACCGGCATATAACCAAACCATCCTAACATAAAGACTGAGCCAACCGCCATATAACCAAACCATCCTAACATAAAGACTGAGCCAACCGGCATATAACCAAACCATCCTAACATAAAGACTGAGCCAACCGGCATATAACCAAACCATCCTAACATAAAGACTGAGCCAACCGGCATATAACCAAACCATCCTAACATAAAGACTGAGCCAACCGGCATATAACCAAACCATCCTAACATAAAGACTGAGCCAACCGGCATATAACCAAACCATCCTAACATAAAGACTGAGCCAACCGGCATATAACCAAACCATCCTAACATAAAGACTGAGCCGACCGGCATATAACCAAACCATCCTAACATAAAGACTGAGCCAACCGGCATATAACCAAACCATCCTAACATAAAGACTGAGCCAACCGGCATATAACCAAACCATCCTAACATAAAGACTGAGCCAACCGCCATATAACCAAACCATCCTAACATAAAGACTGAGCCAACCGGCATATAACCAACCCATCCTAACATAAAGACTGAGCCAACCGGCATATAACCAAACCATCCTAACATAAAGACTGAGCCAACCGGCATATAACCAAACCATCCTAACATAAAGACTGAGCCAACCGGCATATAACCAAACCATCCTAACATAAAGACTGAGCCAACCGGCATATAACCAAACCATCCTAACATAAAGACTGAGCCAACCGGCATATAACCAAACCATCCTAACATAAAGACTGAGCCAACCGGCATATAACCAAACCATCCTAACATAAAGACTGAGCCAACCGCCATATAACCAAACCATCCTAACATAAAGACTGAGCCAACCGGCATATAACCAAACCATCCTAACATAAAGACTGAGCCAACCGGCATATAACCAAACCATCCTAACATAAAGACTGAGCCAACCGGCATATAACCAAACAAATCAAATTTTTTATTTTTTTTGGGTCCCCAGTGCAGCCTGGGGGCCACGCCTGCTCCACCAGTCCGTGCCCAGAGTTCATTTCCGGACGTGCCAAGCCACACCTGGGTTTTTCTTTTTTTTTTTTTTAAATATACATTATACCACAATACCACACAGTGCCCGTCGCAGCCTGGGGGCCATGCCCGCTCCACCAGTCCGTGCCCAGAGTTCAATGTTCGGGACGTGCCAGGCTACGGCTCAAGGCGTGAATCCCACTCCCCCCAACTCCCCACCCAACCGACCTACCACCCAAAATGTGAATGTGAATACATACAATATATACAAACCCATAATAAACAATACACCGACATACACCAATATACATACTATACAATATTCATACAACCCAAAAGCCTAAGGTCGGCTCACCTGCAGCCCTACTTCTTTTCATTTTGCCCAAACCAAGACAAAAAGCTTCATGGTGCACTCACAGCCCCCCACCGGGATTGGAGATGATAAACCAGGCACATACACGGCAATGCCCTTTCCCTTCTTTTTTAAAAAGGTCTCCCTATTCTTTCCCTAATTTGCCCTAGACTGTCCTTAGTCTGCCCCTCAGTCTGACCCTTCATAGAAAACTCTCCCTGCCCTATCCCTCCTCTCTCCCTATCCTGTCCCTCCTCTCTCCCTACTCTGCCCCTAGGAAATTAAGAAAAGACTGTCCCTAACGAAAAACAAGCCCTCTCCATAGGAGAGAAGCCTTAGATGTGTCCAGCCTCTCATACAAGAATGCACCTTCACCAGGTCTCCCAGGATGTTCCTACATACCGTATCCATGGGGGGGACTTTCAGCTCCGTCGAGATTAAACACAGTGCACTCCAGATGTGGAACCTGACCACTAGGCTAACTAGGAATAAAGTGCAGTGGTCCCTGCCACCAAGACCTCTGAAGGCTCCATAAGCCCACTCCGCATAGGAGAGGTGTGCCAGCTGACGCCAGCCTATGGAGACCCCTACCCGTTGGTATACCTCTGTATTGAAGGGGCACTGAAGCAGGAAATGCTCCATGCTTTCCAGAACGTCGCTGCACTCCTGGCGGGGGCAACCCCTGTCAATCAGAGGCCTGCTCTTCAAGTTACCCCTTACATACAGTCTCCCGTGAAAGCAGCACCAAGTCAAGTCCCAAAACTTCAAGGGGACCCGGGTTGAATTCAGTAAACGTAACCCTCCCTCCAGGTCCCGACTTGGGCAGTCCTTGAGCGCCAGGGGCTTCTGGAAATGGGTCAACAGGACTCTTTCGTCGAGGAGCCTCCTCGTCAGAGTCCTGATCTCCCACATCCCCAGACCCCACCGGCGTATCACCTTCAGAACCAAGGTAGCGTAAGCCGGGAGATATCCATGCTGCGTGCGAAGGTCCTTCACTCGCCCTCCTGTCTCCCATTCCTGGAAGAAAGGCCGAAACCATCCCCGGCAGGAGTAGACCCACAGAGGAGCCCTCTCTTGCCAGAGGTTGCCTGTGTTGATCTTAAAAAAGGTGTCTACAAGAAACACCACGGGGTTGACCATAGATAACCCCCCTAGTCTCCTCGTGCGGTATGTAACATCTCTCCTGATCAGGTTCAACCTATTCCCCCACAACATTAGGAAGAACAGGTTGTAGACCCGGGTCCAGAGAGGCTCTGGCAAAATGCATACGCTGCCCAGGTAGATGAATAAAGGGAGCAGGTACGTTTTGATCAGGCTAACTCTTTCCCGAAGGGTTAAAGACCAACCCTTCCACTGATTAACCTTGTGAGTGGCACCGTCTAGCCTGTCTACCCAATTTTGCATGGGGTAATCCCCCTGGCCAAATTTGATGCCCAGAACTTTTGCTGAAGTCTGGGGCACCGGAAGAGTGTCCGGGAGATCAAACACAGGATCCCCCCTTCCTAACCAGAGACTTTCACACTTATCCCAGTTGACCCTGGACCCAGATGCCTCTGAGTAGCCATTCACCTCCGACACCACAAACTCCGCCTCCTCCCTTGAGGATACGAAGAGCGTGACATCATCGGCGTATGCCACTGCCCTCAGGGTAGCCTCCGGCACCGCCCGGTCCATCCCGACCCTTCTATAGGTCCACGATCAACCCTCCTGAGGAAGGGATCTATCGCAAACACATACAACAGGGGACTTAGAGGACAGCCCTGACGGACACCGGACCCCACCCTGAAAGGGCGGCCAAGCCAACCGTTCACCAGCGGGAAAGTCTCAGCCCATGCATACAATGTTCGCAGCCAATCAACAAACCCCACTAGCAGGCCGTATCTCAGAAGGACTGACCAGAGGTACTCGTGATTAACCCGATCAAACGCTTTGGCCTGATCCAAGGACAGCAAGAACCCCTCCCAGTGACCAGCCCTACCCTGCTCCGCTGCCCCCCGGACACTGAGAACAGCGCTAAAGGTGCTACAGCCTGGAACAGAGCAATGCTGGGCCCCCGAGAGGAGCTGGGGTGCAAACTTGACCAACCGATTAAACAGCACTTTTGCCAGAACATTCCTGTCCGTATTGAGAAGCGCTATGGGACGCCAGTTCTCAATACGGCTCGAGTCTTTACCCTTTGACAGAAGGATCAAAGCTGACCTCCTCATTGACCTAGGCAGAATGCCCGAGGAAAGACACTCATTGAATACCTCAGTCAAGAGGGGACTCAAGAGGTCCTTGAAGGTCTTATAATACTCGGAGGTTAGTCCATCCGGTCCTGGCGATTTTTTGAGCCGGAGCCCATCAATCGCCAGTCTAACTTCCTCTATTCTGATCTCTTCTGTCAAAACATCAAGAGAGGTGTCTACTCCCGGCTCAGGGACAGTTTCAGCCAGGAAAGCCGACATCACTTCCGAATCTAGATCCCTCTTTCCCAGGAATTGCGAGTAGTAGGATCTGACGACCTCCAGAATCCCTGATCTGGATCGATTCAGGGACCCCGTACTGTCAATCAGTCCAGTGACCACTTTACTATTCACTGACATCCTACAGTTTCTGTAAGGGTCGGGCGAGTGGTACTTCCCGAAATCCCTCTCAAAAACCAAGGATGCGTGTCTATCATACTGGCATTTCTTGAGCAAAGATTTCACTCTGGAGATCTCCTCGCGGCTACCTCCAGTCGAAACGAGATGTTCGAGTTTCCTCCTCAGGCCGTTGTACAGGCGGTACCTGTCCAGGCATCTGAGGTTGGAGAGCTCTCGGAAGAACCTTGCCGCCCTCCTCTTGAACATCTCCCACCACTCTGACTTACTGCTACAGAGATCCAGTAATGGTACCTGGCTCTGCAGAAAATCCTCAAAGGACTGTCTTATCTCTGCTTCCTCCAGGAGTGACGAATTCAGTCTCCACAAACCTCTGCCCATCCGGGGGGTCTCTGTAACATTTAGAGAAAACAATATTAGACAGTGGTCGGAGAATTCCACCTCAACAACTGACACTGGTGAAGAGATGGCTTCCTCCTTCAAAAAAAACCTGTCTATTCTTGACCTGCTCTGACCTCTATAATAGGTGAACCCCTCGTGGCCTGGGGTGTGCCGGATGTGGACATCCACCAGGCGAGCCTCGCTAGCTATGCTATTAAGTGCGACGCTGTCAAAAGTCAACCGCCTGTCTCCAGAGCCTCCCCTATCGCGGGCTCTTGTGACTGCATTAAAGTCACCTCCAAAGACAACTTGGCGGCTGGTAAAAAGGTAGGGCTTGATCCTCATAAAGAGACTCTTCCTGTCCTTTTTTGACTGGGGACCATAGATGTTGACCAGTCTTAATTCTTGTCCCTTCATGAGGACATCTAAGATCAAGCACCTTCCCATTTCTAATTCAATAACTCGTCGGCATTCAACCGCTGCAGTAAAAAGTACCGCTGAGCCGTAAAGGCGGAGAGACCAGTAGGAAGGGCCTGACCTCCACTCCCTTTTTGCCTTATGTATGGCTGCCAAATTAGACAGCCAGGTCTCCTGCAAAAATAAAATGTCAGCTTCAACTCGGCTGAGAAAATCAAAGGCCGCAAATCTAGCCATATCAGACTTAATGCTGGCAACGTTAATTGATGCCAGAGTCAGCAGAGTGGGTGCCGCCATCATGAGTGATTAAATTAGACGGCTTTCTTCCTCACATCCCCTTCCTCGAGGTCGGAGGAAAGCCCCTTGCTTCTTTTTTTGGACATTGATGTGTCCATAGCAAGGGATCCCCCGACCCCATCGTCCTTGTTTCCAGGCTCTAGAGTCGCCTCCTCCCCTGTAGGAACTATGCCTCCACGAGGAGGAGACTCAGCGCCCCCTGTTGACCCTTTCTTTGCCCCAAGAACCTTGCCCTTTCCTTCCCCCTCAGAGGAGGAAGAGATGTCTTGAAGGGCTCGGAACCTATTGGAGTGTCCAACTGGAGGTGAGCATGCTTCCCCTTCCAGTACTTCGCCCGGGGTGGGAGAAGATCTTAAATCCCCCCTTCTCTTCCTCCTCGTGGCACCTAGCTTACACCTTTTTTCTAACCACCTCTTGCCTTCCTCATCCACACTTTCATAGTGGGAGGAATCTGCAGAGTTGGTCTCCTCCCTCTGGATCCTCCTGTCCTCTTCATCTAACTCGCTGTCCCTCAAAGCCTCAGCCGCGAGATTCGCTTCTGGAACAGGGGCCACCATCGACCCACCCGTTGTGGGCGCTCCCATCAGCTCCCTGCTCCGTCTGCGCTACTCCTGACGCCTCTGCTGGGCAGCCGTCTTTTGCCGGTTCTTCCCTGGCTCCAGAGCTCCCCCACCTCTGCTGGTCCCCTCACCCCCGGAGGCCACATCATGACCCCCATCCGTTGGGGCAGAGACCGCATTGGCAAAGGAGCGTGGACAGCGGCTAAATGGGTGACCGAGATCACCACACAGGTTACACCTAATCTCTGTACAGGAGGCGGCAAGATGACCCAGACCCCCACACAGAGCGCACTTCAAGATCTTACAAGCGGCGCTCAAGTGTGAGGGGTCGCCGCACCTGTGGCAGAGCTTCGGCTGCCCCTGGTAAAAGGCCAAGATACGATCCCTGCCGAGGAAGGCTGCAGATGGTATGTGTGCCACTGAGTTTCCTGAACGCTTCAGCTTGACCATGAACGTCCAGGCCCCGGACCATATGCCGTGCTCATCCCTGTTCTTTTTGGGCATCTCCGTCACCTCTCCGTACCTACTGAGCCACATCATGATGTCAAAGCAAGAAAGTGACTCGTTACGAGTCAAAACGGTCACTTTCTTGATATCGTTCTGGCGAGACACCACCTGGATGGCAAAGTCTCACCAGCCGGGCTCGTTTTTCATCAGCTCGTAATTTTCCCAGAAAAGTTCTAGACCCTCTGGGCGAACAAAGCTGATGTCGAAATCAGACGTGCTGTAGGGATGGATCAGGGCAAAGATGTCAACCGCCCTGAAGCCCATCTTCAGTAGGAGCTCCACTACCTTTCCCCTTGGAGGACATGCATCATTGCCCCTCCAACGAAGACGGACCACATTCCTACGACCTGCGTCCTGCCCGGGTGTCGGTAGGGACCATACGGTCTCCCCCTTTTGCTCTCGGAAAGCACCCAAGCCATGTCTCTCTTTCCAGAGAGATAGGTCCACCTCTCTTCCTCCAACTGTAATTGAACTCTCCCCTTTCCGTAGAGCCTCCATGAGGCACTGTTGCAAAACGCCCTACCTAGAGCCTGGAGACAAGGAGGACCCACTCCCTCCAGCGGCGACACTGGCATAACTCCTACCAGGTGCTGTCGCCGCTGAAGGGACGACTGGAACCTGTGACACTTCCTGACCCCCTGAACAAACTGTACCTGCTTGTGCAGCAGGTGCCCCTATATTAGGGGCGCCAAGAGCTCCCTGGGTCTCTGGGCTCTTAGTAGTATCAGAGACCCGGGCTGAACTGGGAATCTTCTCATTAACAATAGTACCTCTCTCGCACACACACTCACCATCCGGACCAGATTTTGGGTCAGGACCAGGGTCCAAGCGGGCCTTAGCAGACCTAGGGGGCAACATTGCTGCCCCCTAGGGGGCAACATTGCTGCCCCAGCTTGTGCAGCTGCAACTCCCGCAATGTTCCCCCCACGGCCAGCACTCTGTGTTATAGCAGAGATGTTTTTAGTTTTGCTTTTGCCTTTCTTTTTATCTTTGCCAGAAGCCTCCGCATCACTGGGTGCCTGGGACCAAGAGATCCCCGCAGACTGACCTGTCACACAGGAGACCTCAGATGCTGATCCCGCAGCTCCCTCCGCATCACTGGGTGCCTGGGACCAAGAGATCCCCGCAGACCGACCTGTCACACAGGAGACCTCAGATGCTGATCCCGCAGCTCCCTCCGCTTCACTGGCCTTACTGGCACCATCACCGCCATAGCCTTCAGCCTTCTCATCTTTACCACAGGGTCCCAGGTCGGAGGTGCCTCTTTCTGGCTTTGTAGCCGGACCAGCGCCCCCCGTCACATAGACAAATTTCTCCCGAGGCTTCCTTTGTTTTCCTTTTTTATCCTTGATTTTTGTATCCTCTTTGGGAATGTCTTTACCAAAATGAAGACCCCCCATATGAGGAGGGGATTCCAGCGGTTGCGACACCAAAGCCCCCACCTTATGACTTCCTTCCTCCAGATCAGACTCCTCAGAGGTTGTTGGTAGCCCAATTAGCTCTGGCTGGAGATTGCTGGTACTTGTAGTGCTGCCTTGGGTTAGGGCTTGTTCAGCCGAACACGCAGGCTGCTCCCCCAGACTCTCCTGTACATCCTTGTAGTCGTCCTCATCCGAGCTGTCGTCACGATCACTGGACTGATCGGTCTGCTGCGAGTTGCTGCGTCCTGCAGCCATCTTCGCAAAGCGATCATCATTCATGATCTTTTCTTTAAAGGGACCGCTCTCCTCCAAGATCCGCTCTCTCACATCTTTCCACACTTTAATGCACTCTTTGCACTTCTGTATCACTTTAGAGACTTCCGCCTTTTTGCCTTTAGAGGTGGCCTGGTCTCTTTGCAGCCTGGCAGAGCGCAGTTTTTCCATCTGCATTACCATCTGCTTTCCTGCAGTCTCATACTCGGCCATGCTTCTTGCCAGCCGGTAGGCCAGCTCTACTACAGACTCTCCCTCTGGTCTATCACTCCACTTATCCGGCTTTGCCAGCTTCTGTGGCTTACCTGCCTTCCTCCGGGCCTGGCTACGCGTCACCATCTCGCTGCTTGCGCTGTTGGATGCAGCCGCACTGATGGACTGTCCCGCATTACAGCGCCTGCGACTGGAGCTCGTGTCACCGCTGCCACGACTTGGAGCCGTCCTTTTCTCTGGCTCACCTGCAGTTCTTGGCTTCTTATGTTTTCCCGCTGCTGCTGCGGAACATCTTGGAGCTGCAGAAGCCACCGATGCCACTGCGGGGGTCGTTGCGGCCATCTCTGTCCTCCCTCCCTTCGACCGAGATCGGAGGGAGGAGGTGCGGGACTGCATAACAAACAAAGCCCAGAAACCTGCACTGTTCCTGGGCTCTCAACAAGGTCTCCACCTGAGAAGCAGACCACACCCTGGATCCTGCAGAGCTCTTCAGAACACAGCCTTACTCCAGAGTTGCACTCACTATTCTGCTGGTGGAGTCACTGTGTACATACATTACTTATCCTGTACTGATCCGGAGTTACATCCTGTATTATACTCCAGAGCTGCACTCACTATTCTGCTGGTGGAGTCACTGTGTACATACATTACTTATCCTGTACTGATCCGGAGTTACATCCTGTATTATACTCCAGAGCTGTGCTCACTATTCTGCTGGTGGAGTCACTGTGTACATACATTACTTATCCTGTACTGATCCTGAGTTACATCCTGTATTATACTCCAGAGCTGCACTCACTATTCTGCTGGTGGAGTCACTGTGTACATACATTACTTATCCTGTACTGATCCTGAGTTACATCCTGTATTATACTCCAGAGCTGCACTCACTATTCTGCTGGTGGAGTCACTGTGTACATACATTACTTATCCTGTACTGATCCTGAGTTACATCCTGTAGATCTTTTATTAGAAAAGTATAAAACACAACCAAACATGAACAATAACACAACTGTATACAACAAGATGAGGCCCTTCCCCTCTGGTCCATGACCCATCAACAAAAGAAAAGTCACTTTATACCCATTCCCCCTCCCCCACTGTACACTCACACAGCCACTCATACTCAATATATAACAAAAATACTTAAAAGAGCATATCACTACAGAAAACTAGAACTACAGGTCCAGCCGAACCCCCTGAAACCACACAAATAAAATGAAATAGCGTTAAACAATAACATAAATAACTAACCAAACCATCCTAACATAAAGACTGAGCCAACCGGCATATAACCAAACAAATTTTTTTTTTTTTGGGTCCCCAGTGCAGCTTGGGGGCCATGCCTGCTCCACCAGTCCGTGCCCAGAGTTCAAAGTTGAGGACGTGCCCAGCCACACCAGGGTTTTTTTTAGTTTTTTAAAATATACGTTATACCACACTTTTCCCTGCCGCAGCCTGGGGGCCATGCCCACTCCACCAGTCCGTGCCCAGAGTTTGTTTGGGACGTGCCAGGCTACGGCTCAAGGCGTGAACCCCACTCCCCCCCAACTCCCCACCCAACCGACCTACCACCCAAAATGTGAATATATACAATATATACAAAACCATAATAAACTATACACCGACATACACCAATATACATACTATACAATATTCATACAACCCAAAAGCCTAAGGTCAGCTCTCCTGCAGCCCTACTTCTTTTCATTTTGCCCAAACCAAAACAAAAGGCTTCATGGTGCACTCACAGCCCCCCACCGGGATTGGAGATGATAAACCAGGCACAGACACGGCAATGCCCTTTCCCTTCTTTTTTTTTAAAAAGGTCTCCCTATTCTTCCCCTAATTTGCCCTAGACTGTCCTTAGTCTGCCCCTCAGTCTGACCCTTCATAGAAAACTGTCCCTGCCCTATCCCTCCTCTCTCCCTATCCTGTCCCTATTCTCTCCCTACTCTGCCCCTAGAAGATTAAGAAAAGACTGTCCCTAACGAAATACAAGCCCTCTCCATAGGAGAGAAGCCTTAGATGTGCCCAGCCTCTCATACTCCAAAGAACGCACCTTCACCAGGTCACCCAGGATGTTCCTACATACCGTATCCACGGGGAGGATTTTCAGCTCCGTCGAGACTAGACACCGTGCACTCCAGATGTGGAACCTAACCACTAGGCTAACTAGAAATAAAGTGCAGCGGTCCCTGCCACCAAGACCTCTGAAGGCTCCATAAGCCCACTCCGCATAGGAGAGGTGTGCCAGCTGACGCCAGCCTATGGAGACCCCTACCCGTTGGTAAACCTCTGTATTAAAGGGGCACTGAAGCAGGAAATGCTCCATGCTTTCCAGAACGTCGCTGCACTCCTGGCGGGGGCAACCCCTGCCAATCAGAGGCCTGCTCTTCAAGTTACCCCTTACATACAGTCTCCCGTGAAAGCAGCGCCAAGCCAAGTCCCAAAACTTCAAGGGGACCCGGGTTGAATTCAGTAAACGTAACCCTCCCTCCAGGTCCCGACTTGGGCAGTCCTTGAGCGCCAGGGGCTTCTGGAAATGGGTCAACAGGACTCTTTCGTCGAGGAGCCTCCTCGTCAGAGTCCTGATCTCCCACATCCCCAGACCCCACCGGCGTATCACCTTCAGAACCAAGGTAGCGTAAGCCGGGAGATATCCATGCTGCGTGCGAAGGTCCTTCACTCGCCCTCCTGTCTCCCATTCCTGGAAGAAAGGCCGAAACCATCCCCGGCAGGAGTAGACCCACAGAGGAGCCCTCTCTTGCCAGAGGTTGCCTATGTTGATCTTAAAAAAGGTGTCTACAAGAAACACCACGGGGTTGACCATAGATAACCCCCCTAGTCTCCTCGTGCGGTATGTAACATCTCTCCTGATCAGGTTCAACCTATTCCCCCACAACATTAGGAAGAACAGGTTGTAGACCCGGGTCCAGAGAGGCTCTGGCAAAATGCATACGCTGCCCAGGTAGATGAATAAAGGGAGCAGGTACGTTTTGATCAGGCTAACTCTTTCCCGAAGGGTTAAAGACCAACCCTTCCACTGATTAACCTTGTGAGTGGCACCGTCTAGCCTGTCTACCCAATTTTGCATGGGGTAATCCCCCTGGCCAAATTTGATGCCCAGAACTTTTGCTGAAGTCTGGGGCACCGGAAGAGTGTCCGGGAGATCAAACACAGGATCCCCCCTTCCTAACCAGAGACTTTCACACTTATCCCAGTTGACCCTGGACCCAGATGCCTCTGAGTAGCCATCCACCTCCGACACCACAAACTCCGCCTCCTCCCTTGAGGATACGAAGAGCGTGACATCATCGGCGTATGCCACTGCCCTCAGGGTAGCCTCCGCCACCGCCCGGTCCATCCCGACCCCTGCTATAGGTCCACGATCAACCCTCCTGAGGAAGGGATCTATCGCAAACACATACAACAGGGGACTTAGAGGACAGCCCTGACGGACACCGGACCCCACCCTGAAAGGGCGGCCAAGCCAACCGTTCACCAGCGGGAAAGTCTCAGCCCATGCATACAATGTTCGCAGCCAATCAACAAACCCCACTAGCAGGCCGTATCTCAGAAGGACAGACCAGAGGTACTCGTGATTAACCCGATCAAACGCTTTGGCCTGATCCAAGGACAGCAAGTACCCCTCCCAGTGACCAGCCCTACCCTGCTCCACTGCCTCCCGGACACCAAGAACAGCGCTAAAGGTGCTACGGCCTGGAACAGAGCAATGCTGGGCCCCCGAGAGGAGCCGGGGTGCAAACTTGACCAACCGATTAAACAGCACTTTTGCCAGAACCTTCCTGTCCGTATTGAGAAGTGCTATGGGACGCCAGTTCTCAATACGGCTCGAGTCTTTACCCTTTGACAGAAGGATCAAAGCTGACCTCCTCATTGACTTTGGCAGAGTGCCCGAGGAAAGACACTCATTTAATACCTCAGTCAAGAGGGGACTCAAGAGGTCCTTGAAGGTCTTATAATACTCGGAGGTTAGTCCATCCGGTCCTGGCGATTTTTTGAGCCGGAGCCCATCAATCGCCAGTCTAACTTCCTCTTCTCTGATCTCTTCTGTCAAAACATCAAGAGAGGTGTCTACTCCCGGCTCAGGGACAGTTTCAGCCAGGAAAGCCGACATCACTTCCGAATCTAGATCCCTCTTTCCCAATAATTGCGAGTAGTAGGATCTGACGACCTCCAGAATCCCTGATCTGGATCGATTCAGGGACCCCGTACTGTCAATCAGTCCAGTGACCATTTTACTATTCACTGACATCCTACAGTTTCTGTAAGGGTCGGGCGAGCGGTACTTCCCGAAATCCCTCTCAAAAACCAAGGAAGCGTGTCTATCGTACTGGCACTTCTTGAGCAAAGATTTCACTCTGGAGATCTCCTCGCGGCTACCTCCAGTCGAAACGAGATGTTCGAGTTTCCTCCTCAGGCCGTTGTACAGGCGGTACCTGTCCAGGCATCTGAGGTTGGAGAGCTCTCGGAAGAACCTTGCCGCCCTCCTCTTGAACATCTCCCACCACTCTGACTTACTGCTACAGAGATCCAGTAATGGTACCTGGCTCTGCAGAAAATCCTCAAAGGACTGTCTTATCTCTGCTTCCTCCAGGAGTGATGAATTCAGTCTCCAAAAACCTCTGCCCATCCGGGGGGTCTTTGCAACATTCAGAGAAAACAATATTAGACAGTGATCGGAGAATTCCACCTCAACAACGGACACTGGTGAAGAGATGGCTTCCTCCTTCAAATAAAACCTGTCTATTCTAGACCTGCTCTGACCCCTATAAAAGGTGAACCCCTCGTGGCCTGGGGTGTGCCGGATGTGGACATCCACCAGGCGAGCCTCGCTAGCTATACTATTAAGTGCGACGCTGTCAAAAGTCAACCGCCTGTCTCCAGAGCCTCCCCTATCGCGGGCTCTTGTGACTGCATTAAAGTCACCTCCAAAGACAACTTGGCGGCTGGTAAAAAGGTAGGGCTTGATCCTCATAAAGAGACTCTTCCTGTCCTTTTTTGACTGGGGACCATAGATGTTGACCAGTCTTAATTCTTGTCCCTTCATGAGGACATCTAAGATCAAGCACCTTCCCATTTCTAATTCAATAACTCGTCGGCATTCAACCGCTGCAGTAAAAAGTACCGCTGAGCCGTAAAGGCGGAGAGACCAGTAGGAAGGGCCTGACCTCCACTCCCTTTTTGCCTTATGTATGGCTGCCAAATTAGACAGCCAGGTCTCCTGCAAAAATAAAATGTCAGCTTCAACTCGGCTGAGAAAATCAAAGGCCGCAAATCTAGCCATATCAGACTTAATGCTGGCAACATTAATTGATGCCAGAGTCAGCAGAGTGGGTGCCGCCATCATGAGTGATTAAATTAGACGGCTTTCTTCCTCACACCCCCTTCCTCGGGGTCAGAGGAAAGTCCCTTGCTTCTTTTTTTGGACATAGATGTGTCCATAGCAAGGGATCCCCCGACCCCATCGTCCTTGTTTCCAGGCTCTAGAGTCGCCTCCTCCCCTGTAGGAACTATGCCTCCACGAGGAGGAGACTCAGCGCCCCCTGTTGACCCTTTCTTTGCCCCAGGAACCTTGCCCTTTCCTTCCCCCTCAGAGGAGGAAGAGATGTCTTGAAGGGCTCGGAACCTATTGGAGTGTCCAACTGGAGGTGAGCATGCTTCCCCTTCCAGTACTTGGCCCGGGGTGGGAGAAGATCTTGAATCCCCCCTTCGCTTCCTCCTCGTGGCACGTAGCTTACGCCTTTTTTCTAACCACCTCTTGCCTTCCTCATCCACACTTTCATAGTGGGAGGAATCTGCAGAGTTGGTCTCCTCCCTCTGGATCCTCCTGTCCTCTTCATCTAACTCGCTGTCCCTCAAAGCCTCAGCCGCGAGATTTGCTTCTGGAACAGGGGCCACCATCGACCCACCTGCTGTGGGCGCTCCTGTCAGCTCCCTGCTCCGTCTGCGCTTCTCCTGACGCCTCTGCTGAGCAGCCGTCTTTTGCCGGTTCTTCCCTGGCTCCTGAGCTCCCCCACCTCTGCTGGTCCCCTCACCCCCGGAGGCCACCTCATGACCCCCATCCGTAGGGGCAGAGACCGCATTGGCAAAGGAGCGTGGACAGCGGCTAAATGGGTGACCGAGATCACCACACAGGTTACACCTAATCTCTGTACAGGAGGCGGCAAGATGACCCAGACACCCACACAGAGCGCACTTGAAGATCTTACAAGCAGCGCTCAAGTGTGAGGGGTCGCCGCACCTGTGGCAGAGCTTCGGCTGCCCCTGGTAAAAGGCCAAGATACGATCCCTGCCGAGGAAGGCCGCAGATGGTATGTGTGCCACTGAGTTTCCCGAACGCTTCAGCTTGACCATGAACGTCCAGGCCCCGGACCATATGTTGTGCTCATCCCGGTTCTTTCTGGGCATTTCCGTCACCTCTCCGTACCTACTGAGCCACGTCATGATGTCAAAGCAAGAAAGTGACTCGTTACGAGTCAAAACGGTCACTTTCTTGATATCGTTCTGGCGAGACACCACCTGGATGGCAAAGTCTCACCAGCCGGGCTCGTTTTTCATCAGCTCGTAATTTTCCCAGAAAAGTTCTAGACCCTCTGGGCGAACGAAGCTGATGTCAAACTCAGACGTGCCGTAGGGATGGATCAGGGCAAAGATGTCAACCGCCCTAAAGCCCATCTTCAGTAGGAGCTCCACTACCTTCCCCCTTGGAGGACATGCATCATTGCCCCTCCAACGAAGACGGACCACATTCCTACGACCTGCGTCGTGCCCGGGTGTTGGTAGGGACCATACGGTCTCCCCCCTTTGCTCTCGGAAGGCACCCAAGCCATGTCTCTCTTTCCAGAGAGATAGGTCCACCTCTCTTCCTCCAACTGTAATTGAACTCTCCCCTTTCCGTAGAGCCTCCAAGAGGCGCTGTTGCAAAACGCCCTCCCTAGAGCCTGGAGACAAGGAGGACCCACTCCCTCCAGCGGCGACACTGGCATAACTCCTACCAGGTGTTGTCGCCGCTGGAGGGGCGACTGGAACCTGTGACACTTCCTGACCCCCTGAACAAACTGTACCTGCTTGTGCAGCAGGTGCCCCTATATTAGGGGTGCCAAGAGCTCCCTGGGTCTCTGGGCTCTTAGTAGTATCAGAGACCTGGGCTGAACTGGGAATCTTCTTATTACCACTAGTACCTCTCTCGCACGCACCCTCACCATCCGGACCAGATTTTGGGTCAGGACCAGGGTCCAAGCGGGCCTTAGCAGACCTAGGGGGCAACATTGCTGGCCCAGCTTGTGCAGCTGCAACTACCGCAATGTTCCCCCCACGGCCAGCACTCTGTGTTATAGCAGAGATGTTTTTAGTTTTGCTTTTGCTTTTGCCTTTCTTTTTACCTTTGCCAGAAGCCTCCGCATCACTGGGTGCCTGGGACCGAGAGACCCCCGCAGACTGACCTGTCACACAGGAGACCTCAGATGCTGATCCCGCAGCTCCCTCCGCATCACTGGCCTTACTGGCACCATCACGGCCATAGCCTTCAGCCTTCTCATCTTTACCACAGGGTCCCAGGTCGGAGGTGCCTCTTTCTGGCTTTGCAGCCGGACCAGCGCCCCCCGTCACATAGACAAATTTTTCCTGGGTCTTCCTTTGTTTTCCTTTTTTATCCTTGATTTTTGTGTCCACTTTGGGAATGTCTTTGCCAAAATGAAGACCCCCCATATGAGGAGGGGATTCCAGCAGTTGCGACACCAAAGCCCCCACCTTATGACTTCCTTCCTCCAGATCAGACTCCTCAGAGGTTGTTGGTAGCCCAATTTGCTCTGGCTGGAGATTGCTGGTACTTGCAGTGCTGCCTTGGGTTAGGGCTTGTTCAGCCGAACACGCAGGCTGCTCCCCCAGACTCTCCTGTACATCCTCGTAGTCGTCCTCATCCGAGCTGTCGTCACGATCACTAGACTGATCGGTCTGCTGCAAGTTACTGCGTCCTGCAGCCATCTTCGCAAACCGATCATCGTTCATGATCTTTTCTTTAAAGGGACCGCTCTCCTCCGAGATCCGCTCTCTCACATCTTTCCACACTTTAATGCACTCTTTGCACTTCTGCATTACTTTAGAGACTTCCGCCTTTTTGCCTTTAGAGGTGGCTTGGTCTCTTTGCAGTCTGGCAGACTGCAGTTTTTCCATCTGCATAACAATCTGCTTTCCTGCAGTCTCATACTCGGCCATGCTTCTTGCCAGCCGGGAGGCCAGCTCTACCACAGACTCTCCCTCTGGCCTATCACTCCACTTTTCCGGCTTTGCCAGCTTCTGTGGCTTACCTGCCTTCCTCCGGGCCTGGCTACGCGTCACCATCTCGCTGCCTGCGCTGTCGGATGCAGCCGCACTGATGGACTGGCCCGCGTTACTGCGCCTGCGACTGGAGCCCGTGTCACCGCTGCCACGACTTAGAACCGTCCTTTTCTCTGGCTCACCTGCAGTCCTTGGCTTCTTATAGTTTGCCGCTGCGGAACATCTTGGAGCTGCAGAAGCCACCGATGCCACTGCGGAGGTCGTTGCGGCCATCTCTGTCCTCCCTCCCTCCGACCGAGATCGGAGGGAGGAGGTGCGGGGCTGCATACCAAACAAAGCCCAGAAATGTGCACTGTTCCTGGGCTCTCAACAAGGTCTCCACCTGGGAAGCAGACCACACCCTGGATCCTGCAGAGCTCTTCAGAACACAACCTTACTCCAGAGTTGCACTCACTATTCTGCTGGTGGAGTCACTGTGTACATACATTACTTATCCTGTACTGCTCCTGAGTTACATCCTGTATTATACTCCAGAGTTGCACTCACTATTCTGCTGGTGGAGTCACTGTGTACATACATTACTTATCCTGTACTGATCCTGAGTTATATCCTGTATTATACTCCAGAGCTGCACTCACTATTCTGCTGGTAGAGTCACTGTGTACATACATTACTTATCCTGTACTGCTCCCGAGTTACATCCTGTATTATTCCCCAGAGCTGCACTCACTATTCTGCTGGTGGAGTCACTGTGTACATACATTACTTATCCTGTACTGATGCTGAGTTACATCCTGTATTATAACCCAGAGCTGCACTCACTATTCTGCTGGTGGGGTCACTGTGTACATACATTACTTATCCTGTACTGCTCCTGAGTTACATCCTGTATTATACTCCAGAGCTGCACTCACTATTCTGCTGGTGGAGTCACTGTGTACATACATTACTTATCCTGTACTGCTCCTGAGTTACATTCTGTATTATACCCCAGAGCTGCACTCACTATTCTGCTGGTGGAGTCAGTGTGTACATACATTCTTTTCCAGTCCCCAGCCCATGATAATATCTCCATGTGCGGCATTGTATTTCATGCAGTGACGTTGACAGCTTTGTGCGGCAGATTGTAGCTGGGATCCGGGGATAAATACATATATACTGGTTAGCCACTATTTTCGGGCCACAGCCGGGTTGACAGCTGTTAGCAGTGATTAGTGTTGTTTACGTCCTGCACTTTGTGTCTTCTGGCAGGTCTACGAGGTCGTCCCGTGCTACAATGAATGCAATCAGTACTTGTGGCTGACTGAGCCGTGGTCTGCCTGCAAACTGCACAGCGAGGAGGACTGCGGGGCAGGAATACAGATCAGGAGAGTGCGGTGAGTGACAGCGACATATCCTGCCGCAATGACAGGAGCTCCAGAAAGACTGACACATTGTTACACTCCTCTTCCTAATGACCCTGTGTTACATCATCCAGCTGGATATTATGTCAGAGCAGTCCTGCTAAAGTGCAGATCCAAACTGCATTAAAGGATATATTCAGAAAGTCATCACCCCCCTCGCTTTCTTACATGTTATATTGTGTCCCCCTAATTCTGCATTCAGAACCCCTCAGTGACAAAATGACAGCAGCATGCGAGAAATCCTTCTGCATTTTTTAAAAAATGAAAACCCTCCATTCTGCAGTGACATAAGTATTGACCCCCCTGTCCTCAGTATTAGTCAGAGCCCCTTTGTCAGTGGTTCTGGCCTGTAGTCCTCTTGGCAATGATGCCACAAGGCTTGCACCCCTGGATTTGGGGGGTCTTCTGGTTTGATGGGGGCCGTCTGTGGACAGCCATTGTCAGGTCTCCCCACAGATGTCCCATTGGGTTCAGGGCTCTGGCCAGACCCCTCAAGGACATTCACAGAATTGTCCCCACTCCTGGGTGGTTTTCGCTGGGGTCTTAGGGTTGTTCTCTTGTTGAAAGGTGACCCTTCTGCCCGGTCTGAGGTCCCTTGTGCTCTGGATCAGGTGGTCATTATCTCTGTACTTTACTCCATTCAGCTTTCCATCTACTCTGACCGGTCTCCCCTCCCGCACATCATACTCCACCATCAGGCTTCACTGTAGGGATGGTATTGGGCCAGTGATGATGAGCGGCGCCTGGTTTCCATCCACCCTGACCGGTCTCACCTCCCCCACATGATGCTCCACCACCAGGCTTCACTGTAGGGATGGTATTGGGCAAGTGATGAGTAGCGCCTGGTTTCTATCTACCCTGACCGGTCTCCCCTCCCCCAGCATGATGCTTCACCACCAGGCTTTGCTATAGGGATGGTATTATACAGGTGATGAGCGGCGCCTGGTTTTCATCCACCCTGACCAGTCTTCCTGCCCCCCCGTATGATGCTCCACCATCAGGCTTCCTGCAGGGATGGTATTGGGCAGGTGATGAGTAGCGCCTGGTTTCCATCCATCCTGACCAGTCTCCCTTCCCCCAGCATGATGCTTCACCATCAGGCTTCACTTTAGGGATGGTATTGGGCAGGTGATGAGCGGTGCCTGGTTTCCTCCAGACAGAACACTTAGAGGCCAAGAAGTTGCATCTTGGTGTCATCAGAGCAGAGAATCTTGTTTCTCGCAGTCCGGGGTCTTTTTTGGTACCTCCAGGCAGCTTCCATGTCTCTTACTGAGGAGGCTTCTTTCTGGTACCTCTGCCATAAAGCCCAGATTGGTGGAGGCTGGAGGGATGGTTGACCTTCTGGAAGTTTCTCCTATCTGCACACAGGATTTTTGGAGCTCGGCCGGAGTGACCGTTGGGTTCTTGGTCTCTTCTCTTACAAGACCCTTCTACCCCTTAGTTTGAGGGTCGGCGGCTCTAGGAAGATTCCTGGTTGTTGTTGTTCCATGTAAGTGAGGGGTGTGAGGCCTCTCTGAATGCAGTGTGTTTTGGGAGCATCGGGGAGACATTGTAGAGGGTTGGGACCCTCAGCATAACTAGAATAAGGGGGTCATTTGACCTTTTGTGAAGTTTCAAAAGTTTAGTATCTTCTGTGACGCAGGGAGCTGTAACCATACTACTATCACCTGGCATGCAGCTAAAAAGGACATTTGGGTGGGGCCTTGTGAGAATGAGCAATGCTTATTGGCTGAAAGCATCTGACTAATAAACAGAAACTCACAAAGCTCCTCCCCTATGCCCATATCAGCTGGAGCACTGTATAAACTCTCAAATTATGGTGCTAGGAGAGTTAATTTGGTGGCTCTTTACACCTATTTCTTTAACTATTTACAGGTATTTTGTACTTGCTCTTATGTAAAATGTCGCCATAAAGGGCTTTCCAGGACTCCGAATTTAAAAAGTGTCTTGATTCTTTCACAAACAGTGCCACACCTGTCCACAGGTCGTGTGTGGTATTGCAGCTCAGCTGCATTGAAGTGATACGAACACGGACTGCAGTTTCACATGAAACCTGTGGACAGGTGTAATGCTGTTTTTGGAAAAAAAGCAGCTGCTTATGTTTTATCCTGGACATCCCCTTTAAGTAGGACTGTTTTTGTCTTCCTCTCCAGTCAGATAATGCTGCTATGTTTCAAAACTTGTTTTCCAACTACAGTTTCCGCAGAGTTAATTATCTGGAGCAAAAGACATTTTTGTAACATCGGTTAACAAATTCAACCCAGGTTGTTGCAGCCGAAGGGAAACAGATTATTATCTGTCGCTGAGAAGACGTGTCTGGATGTGGAGATTGAATATTATTAGTGTAGAGGCCCATTCATCAACCAGCACAAAGCTTCCATTACTGCCAGACGTGAAGCTCGGCTACAGATGTCTGCTGTCTAGAGGCTTAGCATAGACTGGGCAGCTCCCAAAATAACAAGGAGGGCAGGGATGGATGGATGGCATGGCTAGTCCTCACCTGAGATCCAAAGGAGGCGTCACAGCTGAGGACAGTGATGTCATGAGTTCCTAATGGAGGGTTGGTGATGTCATGGGATATCAGGGGGTGATTAGTGATGATCTGGATTCCTAGGAGAGAATTAGGAATGCCACTGATCTACAAGGTGACAATTACTGATGTTATGGATTCCTAGGGGAGGATTGAGGATGCCGTTCTCTATGTGAGTGATGTCATCCATCCTCAGTTTGTGATTAGTGATGTCATGGATTCCTAGAGAAGAATTAGATATGTCATGGGTCTGCAAGGTGACAATTAGTGATGTCATGGCTTCCTAGCAGAGGATTAGTGATGTCAGGGTTTCCTAGGAAATAATTGGTAATGAAATGGGTCTACAAGGTGACAATTAGTGATGTCATAGATTTCTAGTAGGGGAATCAGGGTGTTGCAGTTCTCTAGGTGAGGATTAGTGATGTCATTCAGGTTAGGATTAGTGATGTCATAGGTTACCCTATGAGGATTGGTAATGTCCTCCATTCTCATTTTGGGATTAGTGATGTAGTGGGTTAATAGTGGAGGGCTGAAGATACCATAGTTCTGTACGTGAGGATTAGTGATGTCATCCGTCCATAGTTTAGGATTAGTGATGTCATGGCTTTCTAGTGAAGGACTGTAGATATCATAGGACACCAGGTGAGGATTAGTGATGTGAGAGGTTCCTAGGAGACAAGTGGTAATATTATGGGTTTCCAGTATTGTCATAGTTTCCTAGGTAAGGATTATTGATGCCGGTCTGCAGATGAGGATCAGTGATGTCATGGGGTGTTGTGTGAGTATTGATGATGTTATTGTTACCAAGGTAAGGAATAGTGAGCATCATTCACTCTACTGCCAGCGTCAAACTGATCCACCCTGGATCTTGTTGTGGAGGAAATGCCTGCATGGCTGCTATCTTCCAAAAACAGTGCCACAGCTGCCCACTGGCTGCACATGGTATTGCAGCTGAGCCTTATTTACTTCAATGGAGCTTAGCTGCAATACCTTACACAATCTGTGCACAGGTGTGGCGCTGTTCTTGGAAGATAGCAGCCATATCTTTTTGCTGCTGTACAACCTGTTTGTTTGCCATATAGTGCAGCGACTGCTGCGGAAACAGATGCGCTCCATAGCAGAGCGTCCGCTGCCCTGATCTCAATGCGCCTTCCGCAGCACGTCAGCCTCCCGGCTGCACCCCTCGTTCTGCGGCGTTATCCGTACCACGGCCGGACTCTCAGTAGTCATATATCTTATGATGATTTTGCTTCTCTTTTCAGCTTTTTTAGCCTTTTTTGTGGTTTGTGTTGCGGCTGTGACAAATTTCTGACAACTTTAGCAGTGACTTCAGGCATCGCCGCAGCGCAGGGAGGGACGTAAACTCTTTGGCGTGAAGAACAGAACCTAATCCGTTTCATTGATTAGTGACAGCGGCTGATAGCGACACCTGGTAATCATGGCGGCCGCGGGAGAACATCAAAGCCGATCCGCCGAGTCATTTATTGTTGGGCAGGTGACTCACTGGTTACTTCTCTTACACATTAATGAATGGCGGCGCGGCCGTTAAATCATCGCCGCTCTGTTTATAGAATTCGGAAAAAATAATAAAAAAATGTTGTGCAAATTTAATTAAATTCCGGACTCTTTTTTAGCCCCGGATTTTATTACATGCGAGTGACATTTCTGTAATGTATGAATACAATAATTGCAGTGTGTGTGAAGGTTATGGAGATTTATGGAGGATATTGCCGCTTCCGTTCGCTGTACATAAACCGGAGCGTAAATATTGAGGGATGAGCTGTAATTCAGGAGGAAATCAGATGCAGAGATCTACAAAGTATATAGATGGAGCGGGGGGGGGGGGGGGGGGTGAGCAACCGTACCTCACATACCGCTGCGCACCACCAATAAAGAGGCGCCACTCGTGGATGTTTGCATAAAAGGGGCGTTTCTAGGGAATTCCTGGCGGGAACAAGGCGGAGCTTAAAATGAGGGAGTTACGCTCTCACCTATCTGCTGAAGGAGTACTTATAGTTTGTAATACATAACAGGAGCGGACTGCTTGAAGGGCTTATCCCGCGTGTCCTACGAGGGTCTGACCGATGGTCCCTACTAATTGTGAGATCAGGGAGGTCCCTGGAGGTGGGCTTGTGTGCCGCCCCCCCCCCCCTGCTCATCTCTGAGGCCCCTAATAATAGATTATTTCATATTCTATAATATAGAAATTCCTTGTAGCCCCTGTCATGTATATGGGGATTACTGCGGATGTAGTGGCGCACATATAGGGGGAAGGGTGTGAGAGCTTCATGTGGGATTGTTCAGGCGTGTAACAATGTAACAATTGCGCAGGTCACCAGATCCCCGATGCTTCATCCCTGCACTTAGCACCTGTTTACGTGAAGATATGGCAGGAGCGCCAGCGGCCCGGGTGCCTGTCACCTCGGAGATGTGAAATGTAGGCCAGGAAATGCATGCAATGTTAATTTAGGCAGGCGAGCGGGAAGGGGGTGGGGGGGGGGGGATTCTATCACATGAGCCGCGTGCACATGGCACTTTTTAAAAATATTGAGGGACTTGAAAAGTCACAAATTTTAGTGCAAATACTTCAACCTAAGGATCTTGTACACCAAAAGTCCCACAAAGCTTCTCATGAACGCCCACATGATCTTCACTTCTTGTTCTGCTGAACACTGCAGTTGCGACCAGTAGGGGTTTAACTATAGGGGGTAGTAGTCACACATGGGCCCTTTTGCTTGAGGGGCCCAACAATCTGTCTGCTACATCAGAAGGCAACTGTATTATAAATGAGTGAGGTCATGATCTCCTTCTCCTCACGAGAAGCAATGGGGACACGAAGAACTCATGACGCAGATCCAGCCATGCTGGTTTGGGTGAGGATTGGGTCTTAAAATGGTCCCGGTCAGTCTCTGTGGCCCGGAGGCCCCATGGGAAGCTGACATAGAGATGCCACCGCTACACCAGTAAACCTTTTTTATTCTCAGCAAGCACCGATAGTTTTAGTCTGTTCACACGGCCCATTTTTAGTCTTTATGCCTGGCAGTTTCTCCTGTTAAAAAGTCCCTGGGCCCCATAACCCAGGAGGTCTGCGATAGTCCTGATGGAGGTATGTGTCTCTCAGGCCCGCGAGAACGGATCCAACCTACAGGAAGGGAGGGGAACGGAGGCATTGCTTCCTGGCTTCCCCCAATTCACTCTTTCCTCTCTGTTGGACGGCGGCTACCTATTAGCACAAATTCAGGAGCAACTCCTCATCCTCCATCTGCAGCTTAGCTTCTTTCTTCATACTTTCCACCTCCTGCTCGGCTCCGTTCCTCCGTAACTCCCCTCTGAAAGAAACAGTACTGAGAAACATCACATTAGCACTAAACAGTAACAAGCTGCACCCGCGAACTGTGACAGGTCTCCTTTAAGAGTCTCATGATGGACCACAGGCAGAACCAACAACACAAGCTGCTTGGACATCAATGAGGATGGCAGCGGCCACGACTCAGCGGCTGCAAAAAATTCTAACCTGCTGGACTTCCTGCGATCATTGGGCCATAGGCACTGCAATGCGGCCTCATCCGATGCGGCAGGTCTACACTGTGGGTTTCAGCTGTGTCGCCCTAGCCTGAGGGTCACATTGCCTGACCCTGGGGCGCTTGTACTGCGGCCACAGATGCAGCAGGTTTTAGTAAAGCCTTGCCACTTGCCACCATGGGGCAGATTATCGCTAGTTTAACCACCTGTGATTAACTTTATGTGTAAATGACCCTATAAAACAGGGGAGCGCAGAAGGAGGCGCCAAGTCATACATGTCATTATATCCTCCATGAGACATGGAGCTGATACTTCGGGTAACTCCTTACTCCTCCGGCTTCTCCACCCATGTCCTCTCTCCACGTCCTCTCTCCATGGCTATCCATCATGTATGTTCATACCCTTCCATGTTGGCAGCAGAGGCTGACACGCGTGTACTGACCGGAGCCCGCGCGACCGCCCGCAGTACAGAGCCAGCACTGTTCACCAGATTACTGAGAACCAACTTCTGTACGTTTTCTCCTAGATGTGCGAATATCTCAGATAATTTCGAGGACGCCTTTGTCAACGACACGTACTGCAGCTACCCGGAGGCCCCCTCCGCCAGGCAGAAGTGCGCCATTTCATGTCCCGGAGAATGTGTGATGTCTTACTGGGGTCCGTGGAGCCGCTGCACGAAGGTAACAGAATCCTTTATCTACGGCTTTATTTATTATACCCATAAATGGTTTTATTTAACCCCTTCAGGACCAGCAGGTGTCACTTTACCGGAGATTAACTCCGTGAGGTTTCACACATCCGAGTAATCCTGACCGCGCTCTTTCATCACACGTTGTACGCTATTCAGGTGGTAAACATAGACGATGCGAGTTCTTCTATTTATTAACCACTGTTTTTAGCTTGTGTTTCCCCCGCAGCGGTGATGTCACACGTCCGCTCCGCACTGGTCGCTCAGCAGATCTGTAGTTCCAATTCTTTCATTTATTTTGGAAACTCTTTTTAAGGCTTTTGCCCTTTTCTGAGCAAATTTACTAATTCAACATGAATTTGTACAATGTTGGCATCTTTTGTTTTCCCTTTGTATTTGTATGTAAGGTTCAGGTTTTCCTGCATACAAGGCGATGATTACTGATGTGATGACGAATGTAGGAGATAAACAGCCGAATCTGGGCAGATCATCGGTGCCAACATGCGCATCGCACAACCGCTGCAGCTTATTATCGCAGATTATGACGTTCATCCGTAACAGACGTCACCTCTACATTCATCTGCATCACATCCCGCCGCGTCTGAACGCACCCTCATACATTCAGTTTATAAATTACTAAAACCGCCTGCACTAACTAAATCGTATAAGCGATTGTTATGGAAGGGGTTAATGTGTGGCAGGTATCTATGACAAGACAGCAGAGGAGAGAGAAGGGGAGACACACTAACCCCGGACAATCCCCTTCTGTGCCACAGGAACCTCCAAGTCTGAGGAGTGCATTGTTCTCCGGCACACAAAAAGGAACTTATCCCTGTAAAGTAAAGGTAAATCATTATGCGTAAATGCTCCCATCTTTCACGTTTCAGTTGAATGATGATTTTTAGGGGCGCATAAAATCCATCATTCAGCCAGAGAGAAGATAAAACAGACTGCATGCTGTGTTTGCTGTCCATGGTGCTGATTTCTCCACGGGAGTGCTGATTTTATTGTATTCAGCTGTGGTCCCCTGGCAGAACAAAGGAGCTGAATGCAGAGTACAGACCACCTGCTGTTATCTGCATACAGCAAAGGGAGGCTCATTTACATAGAAATGAAGGTGCTAAGCTGCTAATGGACATAAGTGGACATATGCAAAACAATCGCTCAAAACCTATCTTTTGAATGATTATCTTTGCATATAAATGGGTCTTAAGGAGCTGCAAGACCTGCTGACATGTAGGGACCACGGACAGGATACAAATACCCAACACACAGCAGGACTATAAGATCCCGGGTCAGTCACATGTTCCACGTCTGATGTTGTGTACCGGATCTGCTGCAGTAAATGTTCTGTTGGGGGGATTTATGTTGGGGAAAAAGGACAAATACTGAGAGCGACGATGAGGTCTCATCGCCACTCAACTATAGAAAGACAGAATTACCTGTGGCCGACCACTTTTCTAGTCACGGACACAACATAGAAGATATGAAAGTTATCATACCGAAAGGCAGTGTCAAGTCACAAAGCCATAGAAGAATAGAACAGATAACACTGCTGGCCTGGTGACCCCCCAACACCAATTCAGGGACCATAAAACCTTCACTCTCTTATCAGTGTCTAGTTAAAGATGTTTGCATTTCGATATTATTCTTAGCTACACCGTAAATGCCTAGAATAGCCCTTTAATCTGAAGTGTATGGTCACCTTTAGTTTCATTGGTGCACAGTGTAAGTGTTGCACTGAGTGACTGATTTCTTTCCTTTTTTTTCATTAGCATTCCCCATGTTCCCCCAACGCTCTGTGTCTTGTTGAGAAATATGGTGCATACTATACTGCACGATCTCCGTGATGTATCTGGGTTCAAGTACAGTATACCAGTATTAGTCAATCTGGCTTTACTGTACATATCTGCACCCTTGGATAGTTAGGGAGCTTAGTAGTCTGTTTTTATGGCAATTGGATTTAGATGTGTACTTAACATCTAGAATAGAGAAGAGCGAGCATGATCTTCCGAGATTGCTACTCGTTCGAGTATTAGGGTACTCGAGATGCTTGTAACTCGAGACGAACACCACGCGGTACTCGAATCAACTGCATTTCCCTTCCCCGCATGTTTAACGCCATTTTCTAGCCAATAGACATGCGGGGAAGGCATTACCACTTCCTTCTGTGACGTGCCAGCCCTCTGTCTGCCAACAGCAGTGAGTGGCTGGTGAGATCAGGTGACCGCCGAGTACTTAAACTGGGGCCGCCCACGGCTCGCCTCAGACGCATGCTGGCAGAGGTTAGGGAAAGTGCTGCTACTGATATAGGGACAGTGTTAGAGTAGGATCCTGTCTTCAAGAACCCCAACGGTCCGTCGTTGGGCTACTCCTCATAGTGTGCATTACTGTTGTGGCTGCTGGGAGCAGTAGTGCACCTTTTTTTTTTTAAGCATCTCGGGCTGTTTAGGCCATTTCAGCTATACTGTTCTGTGTGTGCAGAGCATTAGGCAGAGTGTAAGGACAGAGCTGCCTATATAGGGAAGGTTTTACCGTCGGGATCCTCTCTACAAGAACCCCAATGGTCCTTTTTAGGGCTACATCTCACCGTGTGCATTATAGTTGTGGCTGGATGGGAGCAGGAGTGCACCCTTTTTTTATTACGCATCTAGGCCTGTTCCCAGCCTTTCAGTTATTATACGTTCTCAGTCTGCAGTGCATTACACCGAGGTCTCACTGTGAAACAGAAATCTAATAGTTCAAGTGAGGGTGTGGGCACAGGCCAAGTTCCTGGGTGGGATAAATCACAGCTGGCTGCTGAGGGATTAGGAGAGAGGCAAGTTTCTGGGGTCCCCAGATTCATATCACAATTTACAGGTCCGTGTGGTAGACCTTTATTACAAACAGAGCAGTGTGAGTAGGTCCTGTCGTGGATGGCAGAAAATGCATCCAGCAATGTATCCACCACCCAGTCTTCTACGCAGTCCACTACTCCCGGCCTAGGGACTGCAACTCTAAATCCTGTGGCTGCTGCTCCTCCTTCCTCCCAGCCTCCTCACTCCATGAAAATGACACATTCTGAGCAGGCAGACTCCCGGGAACTGTTCTTGGGTCCCTGCACTGAGTGGGAAAAAATGGTTCCTCTCTCACCTGAGGAGTTTCTCGTGACCGATGCCCAACCTTTGGAAAGTTCCCGGAGTCCGGGGGTATGAGGCTGGGGACAGGCTTGTGCAAACGGAGGCTTTCTAAAACATGATGGCGTCGGTGGTCCCACGCTACTCGGTCCCCAGTCGCACTATTTTTCCTGGTGTGCCGTCCTAGCCCTACACCAGCACATCTCCCACAAAATAAATCGTGCCCTCACCAACACGGTTACTGGAAAGGTCCCCTTAACCACGGACACATGGACAAGTACTGGCGGGCAGGGACACTATATCTCCCTGACGGCACATTGGGTGAACTTTTTTTTTCACGTCCTACCCACACCCTGAATAGCGGGTCCTACCTCGGTGCTGGTATCTGCAGCGTTTTATGCCACCTCCCCCAAACCCCCCTCCCTCCTCCGCCACCTCTACCCCTCCATTAAGAAGTGTGAGCACGGCGCCAGTAGTTGGTAGCGCGCAGCAGCACAGCGGTGGGCGAGGGTCAGCAAGCTGTGCTGAAACTAATCAGCTTAGGTGACAAGAGGCACATGGCCCCCGAGCTGCTGCAGCGTCTGACAGAGCAGACCGACCTCTGGCTTTCCCGCTGAGACTCCAACCGGGCATGGTCGTGTGTGACAACGGCCGTAACCTGGTGGCTGCTCTGCAGCTCTGCAGCCTCACACACGTGCCATGCCTGGCCCATGTCTTCAATCTGGTGGTTCAGCGGTTTCTGAAAAACTACCTCCACTTGTCTGACCTGGTTGGCAAAGTGCGCTGCGTCTGTACACATTTCCGCAAGTCCACCACGGACGCTGCCACCCTGAGGACCCTGCAACGTCGGTTTCAACTGCCAGAGCACCGACTGCTGTACGACGTGCCCACATGCTGGAATTCTATGCTGCACATGTTGGCCAGGCTCTATGAGCAGCGTAGAGCAATAGTGGAATACCAGCTGCAACATGGGCGGCGGAATAGTAGTCAGCCTCCGCAATTCTTTACTGAGGAGTGGGCATGGATGGCAGACATCTGCCAGGTCCTCGGAAACTTTGAGGAGTCTACCCAGATGGTGAGCGGCGATGCGGCAATCATTAGCGTTACCATCCCGCTGCTTTGCCTGCTGAGAAGTTCGCTGCTAAGCATAAAGGCTGATGCTTTGCGCTTGGAACAGAAGATGGGGGATGACAGCATGTCGCTTGATAGCCAGACCACCCTCATGTCTATATCTCAGTGCATTTTGGAGGAGGAGGAGGAGGAGGAGGAGGAGAAGGGGGAAGAGACAGCTGGCCACACTGCATAGGGTACCCATGCTGCTTGCCTCTCATCTGTTCAGCATGTATGGGCTGAAGAGGAGGAGGAGAATCCTTAAAGTCATCCTCCTAGTGAGGACAGCGATGTGTTGCGCACTGGGACCCTGGCACACATGGCTGACTTCATGTTAGGCTGCCTTTCCCCTGACCCTCGTGTTAGACGCATTCTGGCCAACACGGATTACTGGGTGTACACTCTGTTCGACCCACGGTATAAACAGAACCTTTCCACTCTCATTCCCAAAGAGGAAACGGGTACGAGAGTGATTCAATACCACAGGACCCTGGTGGAAAAAGTGATACTAAAGTTCCCATCTGTCAGTGCTAGTGGCAGAAGATGCTGTTCCGAGGGCCAAGTAGCAGGGGAGGCGCGGGGATCAGGCAGCATGTCCAGCACAGGCAGGGGTACACTCTCCAAGGCCTTTGCCAGTTTTATGGCTCCCCAGCAAGACTGCGTCACCCCTCCGCAGTCAAGACTGAGTCGGAGGGAGCACTGTAAAAAGATGGTGAGGGAGTATATTGCTGATCGTACCACTGGCCTCCGTGATGCCTCTGCTTCATACAACTATTGGGTGTCAAAGCTGGACACATGGCACAAACTTGTGCTGTACGCCCTGGAGGTGCTGGCCTTCCTTGCCGCTAGCGTCTTGTCAGAGAGTGTGTTTAGTGCAGCTGGGGGAATCATCATGGATAAGCGTACCTGCCTGTCAACTGCCAGTGCCGACATGCTTACACTAATAAAAATGAACAAAAGCTGGCTTTCCCCAGACTTCTCTTCTCCACCAGCAGAAAACAGCGGAACCTAATGATTCTTTTCGCTGCAACAGGAGAAAACTGCATCCTCTATCACCACAAAAAAAGGGGGAATTAGCCTTGTGTATCCCTCTCGAATATTATTACTCCTCTTCCTACTACTCCTCCTCCTAAAACAGCATGTCATCACGTGAACTGCCAATTTTTCTGCGGCCCAAAAGGCTCTGTTTAAAAGTTTTTTACTATTTTTGAAAGTTTCAAAAGTTTTTATACTTTAACTGAAACCAATTTTTTCAGAGGACTGCCTCCCAGCTCTGTTACAAATTAAGCAACAGCTAGCTGTATCTTTAAAAAAATGTTAATGGGTTTCACCTGCCCTCACGTTGAACAATTTTTCAGGGGTGCACTTGTACTCTTGGTACACCAATTTTTTTGGCCCTCGCCTATACTGTTATCTAACTAATTTTTTTGCCTTTCGCCTACACTCTTGCTACAGAAATGTTACTGGGGTCCTCTTATACTCTTGCTACAGAAATGTTACAGGGGTCCGCCTATACTCTTGCTACAGAAATGTTACAGGGGTCCGCCTATACTCTTGCTACAGAAATGTTACTTGGCTTCTCTTATACTCTTGCTACAGAAATGTTAAAGGGGTCCGCCTATACTCTTGCTACAGAAATGTTACTGGGGTCTGCCTATACACTTGCTACTGAAAGGTTTGAGGGGTTCACCTATACACTCGCGACAGAAATGTTACTGGGGTCTGCCTATACTCTTGCTACAGAAATGTTACTGGGGTCCGCCTATACTCTTGCTACAGAAATGTTACTGGGGTCCGCCTATACTCTTGCTACAGACATGTTACTGGGGTCCGCCTATACTCTTGCTACAGACATGTTACTGGGGTACGCCTATACACTTGCTACTGAAAGGTTTGAGGGGTCCGCCTATACTCTTGCTACAGAAATGTTACTGGGGTCCGCCTATACTCTTGCTACAGACATGTTACTGGGGTCCGCCTATATTCTTACTACAGACATGTTACTGGGGTCTGCCTATACACTTGCTACAGAAATGTTACTGGGGTCCGCCTATACTCTTGCAACAGAAAAGTTTCAGTGGTCTGCCTATGCTGTGGGTGCACAAAAGTTTCCCTTTGCGGTGTTCAGCAGCCTGACACATACACCGAATGAAGTGTGTGGGGACACTTGGATTTCCCATTGCTATGTAACTCACGGCATCTTGGGTCACACAAGATGGAGGCTGGGACCGAGCCTGACCCAGGGCTCGCTCATGTACTTCCCACACAGAGTATTGCGGGTCCTACCTCGGTCATGGTTTCTCGGCCTTATTATGCCACCTCCTCTGCTTGGGGTCTGGGGATCAGCACTGAGCAACATGTATTTGATCTTGTGTTACCACAGTTATCTGAGACAGTGGTTTGGGCCAAACAAAAAGAGCGTTACTGCATTAATGAGACTTCACAGCTGCACTAGCATCCGAGTCCGCTTGAGGCCCACGATTACTAAGGTGTGGGCAGAGGTCCTGGGGGAAGAATCAACTGCGCCAGGTATGACCTCTGGAACTTCTTTTTAGTTTATCCAGTCTTTGGAGCAATGAAAGCAACCGTAACTCATTTAATGAGACGTTCACAGCTGTACTAGCATCAGAGTCCGCTTTATGCCTACGATTACTGAGGGTGTGAGCCGAGGCTGAGGTCCTTGGCGGGGTAAAGCTGTCTTGTTGGGTGCTCTGATTTCTTTATGTGTAATACCGTCTTTGAGTTTCATGGGCTCGCCTATACTGTGGGTGCACAAAGACTTCCTATTGCGTTGTTTTACCTATCTGGCACAAATACACTGACTGACTTGACTAGGGTGCAGATGGCTTTCCCATTGCAGTGCTTTACCTATCTGGCACAAATACACTGAATGACTAGGGCAGAAGTGTGAGCTGAGGTTCTGAGTGGGGTGAAACTCTGGCTTGTTTGGGCACTCACTTTGCTTCATGTTTAATACTATCTTTGAGTTTCATGGGCTCGCCTATACTGTGGGTGCACAAAGATTTCCCATTGCGTTCTTTTACCTATCTGGCACAAATACACTGATTGACTTGGGTTGGGCGCAGAAGGCTTTCCCATTGCAGTGTTCAGCTATCTAACACCTACACAGAATGAAGTGTGTGGGGACACATGGATTTCCCATTGCTATGTAACTCACGGCACCTTGGGTCACACAAGGTGGAGGCTGGGACCGAGCCTTACCCAGGGCTCGCTCATGTACTTCCCACACAGAGTATTGCAGGTCCTACCTCGGTCATGGTTTATCGGCCTTATTATGCCACCTCCTCCTCCTGCTTGGGGTCTGGGGATCAGCACTGGGCGACATGCATTATCTCTTGTGCTACAAATTACCAGTTATCTGAGGTACCGGATTGGAGCATTCACAGGAAGCGAAATGGATTTCATGAGACTTTCACAGGGTCACTGTATACCTGTGGTGGCTACTTTTGCGACACCCCCTGCTTCAAACCAATCTTTGGTATTAGTATGTGCTGCTGCATGGTGGAGATGTGTAGAAGTGCTGGCACCTGAGTCCCCTTTATGCCCACGTTTGCGGCTCCTGACAATTTTGTGACAGAGGTGGCACGGGATTGGAATGATGATCGTACGTCAATTTATCATTAATTCTCAACAGCATTGTGGGCTATCGCCCATACTTTCAAAGAGGGTCGCTGCCTGGCCCTGCCAACCCTCTGCAGTGTGTGCCTCCGGTTCCTCCTCATGGCAGATGCACTTATAAATAGACATGAGGGTGGTGTGGCATGAGGGCAGCTGAAGGCTGCGCAGGGACACTTTTGTGTGCGCTGCGGATGCAGGGTCATGTGGGGGGGTTGGGCAGCATGTAACCCTGGAGAAGAGGCAGCGGTGTCACCCGCAGGCAGTGATTGTCCTTGGTTGCAGGTACCTTGGTGCTTAGCTAAGGTGTGCCTTGCTAATGAGGGTTTGTCCGAAGTAAATTGTTAGGGGGGTGACGCCAGACTCTTGCCCCCATTGTGGCTTAATAGTGGGACCTGGGAGCCTCAGATGCACCCATGCATGCTGCCCCTGCCCTTCCCTATCCGTTTCTGTGGTGTTTCCATGACTTTCGGATGTTTTCTGCTGTTTGACAAGTTATCAGCTATGCGGAGCTTCGGTGATATACAAAAATGCTCGGGTCGCCCATTGACTTCAATGGGGTTCGTTACTCGAAACGAACCCTCGAGCATCGCGGAAAGCTCAACTTGAGCAACGAGCACCCGAGCATTTTGGTGCTCGCTCATCTCTAATCTAGAATAAAACAATGCCAGATTTTTAGTTGTCAAAACCACAAAAATATAGCGACATATACCTGATTTTCATGGGTGAACAGTCAAATATGGGACGTGGAACATAAGTCCCTAATGAGCAAGATTAGCAGCATGTTCTTTAGTCTTTCACTGCTCCACATTTTGTTATAAATTGCCATTTTTAGTGAAAATGGATCTGATAGCTGCTGATAGTGACAACTACAGAACACTGAATCGCCCATTTGTTAGAGCCTCTGGATCTTTATTAGAGCTCCCAACCCCTTTATTAACGACCCTCTCACGATTGGCGCTGCCCTGTAAGTTAATCCCCCCCGTGACCCTAGCGTGCGGCATAAAGTCACATGACAAGTTTTCCATGTATCAGTCTCAGTGTGAATCCACATTAGATGGAAGATCCGGCGATCTGAGCGACTTCCAATGAGGTCCCGTTATCGGTGCTAGACTAGCCGGGGTCTCACCGCCAACCGCGGGGGGTTTTTCTCGTGTTACAGTGTGAAGAGTTTACCGAGAATGGCGCGATCGAGGAAAACATCCAGTGAAAGGGATCCTGCGGACGGAAACAACTCATCACTGAAAGGGGTCGGAGGAGGATGTCCGGAATCGTTCTGACCAACAGGCTGCACAGTCAGCTGAATACAACGCTGGAGCTCCAACTAACGTGTCCGAACGCACAACTCGCCGTTCCTCCGCACGGATGATATAACAGCGGGCGAACAGTTCCAGCGCCATTCTGTCTCCAGCAGGCAAAAGAGCGCAAAACTTGTATCACTGAGTAGCGGAGAAACATCTCCTGGTCAGATGGAGACAGATTTATGTGCTGATGGGAGGTCAGAATTTGGTGCAAGCAGCATGAATAGATTAACCATTGCTGTCCGCCGGTGGAGATGCAGTTATGGCGCAGGGAAGGTTTTCTTGGCGCCCCGGGCCCTCTGATACTTGTCGATGGACGCCATAATGAATGACTGCGATAATGAAGGCCAAATTATGTTCAAGGTGTGAATTGATGTTTGTAATAAAGCGTGCGCTCGGGGTTCGCGGTCGCCATCTATCCTCGCAGGTGATTACGGCTAAATAATGCTATTTCCATTACAATCATTTACCTAAGACAAACAAGTGCGGCGCGTTCTTCAGGGGCTTCTGGGAGACGAATGGGGGAGCTCAATCACAGCCGGCTCTTCATTGCACAATGTATTTGTGTGGAAGCCTTTGAAGCACAATGGCTGCTCATTACTATTCACCCCGCTGCTGGAATTAAATTGCATCGATGTTATACACTTGACTCCTCCGGAAATTGTCAGCCTCTTCTTTGCTGCCAATTTGGATTCTGAACGTACAAAACGGCGTCTTGTTTGTCAAAATCACTCGTTTTTTCAGAATTTTTCTTTATTGTGAAATTTGCATAAACAACATGGAGACATTTATGGAGAGGATGCAGGCGACCCGGACGCCCCGTCTACATGACCGCCTCACAATGAGAAGATGAGCACCAGGATGGAGACATGTAGGGATGGACGGCGCCTCCATGCGGCAGAGCGACAGTCGCCCGTGCCGTACAGCTCCAGTTTTTTAGGAGTTTTGCACCACGAAAGAGTGATATAAAATCACTATTCCATGAACAATATCCTGTACCTCCATCAAAGGATCTGTATCATTGGCCTATAGGACGAGGCGTAGACGGAGCTACTGTACCTCCTTGTGGAGATCATCAAATTGGTTCCAGAGAGCTTATAAGTCAGGCAGTGCTCCCTGGGAAAAAGAGTATGCAAATAAGCTATCATCAAGAAGGAAAAAAGCTGCCTATTGGATAGACACTAGAGATGAGCGAACGTACTCATCCGAGCTTGATACTCGTTCGAGTATTAGCGTGTTCGAGATGCTCGTTACTCGTGACGAGCACCACGCGATGTTCGGGTTATTTTCACTTTAATCTCTGAGACGTTAGCGCACTTTTCTGGCCAATAGAAATACATGGAAGGCATTACAACTTCCCCCTGCGACGTTCAAGCCCTATACCACCCCCCTGCAGTGAGTGGCTGGGGAGATCAGGTGTCACCCGAGTATATAAATCGGCCCCTCCACAGCTCACCACAGATGCATTCCGACAGAGATCAGGGACAGTGTTGCTGGTGCCGGAGCTGCTATAGGGAGCGTTAGGAGTGATTTTAGGCTTCAAGAACCCCAACGGTCCTTCTTAGGGCCACATCTAACCCTGTGCAGTACTGTGGAGGCTGCTTTTTGCAGTGTTGCACATTTTTTTTTTTTGTATATCGGCCGTGCAGAGCATTGCGTCCTGCAGTAATTTTACATAGTCTAGGGCCAGTAGTGGTGAGGCAGGGACAGAAGACATATTTATTGAATATAGGCAGTGGGCCTTTCCAAAAACATTTGGGAAAAAAAATCTATTTGGGCTGCCTGTGACCGTCCTCAGTGTACTGGGTCTCTGCTGGGTGTAGTTGTCCTCCTAATTCATACGCAGCCAGCTAAGTGTTACAGCAGGCTTGCGCAAAATTCTTTCCTGCCTCTGCTGTGCGTTCCGTAAGCGAAGTCAGCCTCCAACCACAGGTCAATAAGCGGCACATTTAATTACAGCGTTCTGTTTCTGCACTACTGGTAATACAGCATCCTGAGGGGTAGGGGTAGGCCTAGAGGACGTGGACGCGGGCGAGGACGCGGAGGCCCAAGTCAGGGTGTGGGCACAGGCCGAGCCAGTGCGGTGGCCAGGGGTAGAGGCAGGGCCAGACCGAATAATCCACCAACTGTTTCCCAAAGCGCCCCCTCGCACCATGCCACCCTGCAGAGGCCAAGGTGCTCTACGGTGTGGCAGTTTTTCACAGAGACGCCTGACGACCGACGAACAGTGGTGTGCAACCTTTGTCGCGCCAAGATCAGCTGGGGAGCCACCACCACCAGCATGCGCAGGCATATGATGGCCAAGCACCCCACAAGGTGGGACGTTGCCCGTTCACCGCCTCCGGTTTGCACCACTGCCTCTCCCCCTGTGCCCCAACCTGCCACTGAGATCCAACCCCCCTCTGAGGACACAGGCACTACCGTCTCCTGGCCTGCACCCACACCCTCACCTCCGCTGTCCTCGGCCCCATCCAGCAATGTCTCTCAGTGCAGCGTCCAGACGTCGCTAGCGCCACTGTTTGAGCTCAAGCGCAAGTACGCCACCACGCACCCACACGCTCAAGTGTTAAACGTGCACATAGCCAAATTGCCTGGAGATGCTGCCGTATAGACTTGTGGAAATGGAGGCTTTCAAAAGCATGATGGTGGTGGCGGCCCCGCGCTACTCGGTTCCCAGTCGCCACTACTTTTCCCGATGTGCCATCCCAGCCCTGCACGACCACGTCTCCCGCAACATTGTACGCGCCCTCACCAACGCGGTTACTGCCAAGGTCCACTTAACAATGGACACGTGGACAAGCACAGGCGGGCAGTGCCACTATATCTCCCTGACGGCACATTGGGTGAATTTAGTGGAGGCTGGGACAGAGTCAGAGCCTGGGACCGCTCACGTCCTACCCACCCCCAGAATTGCGGGCCCCAGCTCGGTGCTGGTATCTGCGGTGGTGTATGCTTCCTCCACTAAACCACCCTCCTCCTCCTCCTCCTCCTCCAACGCAACCTCTGTCTCGCAATCAAGATGTGTCAGCAGCAGCACGTCGCCAGCAGTCGGTGTCACGCGGCGTGGCAGCACAGCGGTGGGCAAGCGTCAGCAGGCCGTGCTGAAACTACTCAGCTTAGGAGATAACAGGCACATGGCCCACGAACTGCTGCAGGGTCTGACAGAGCAGACCGACCGCTGGCTTTCGCCGCTGAGCCTCCAACCGGGCATGGTCGTGTGTGACAACGGCCGTAACTTGGTGGCGGCTCTGCAGCTCGGCAGCCTCACGCACGTGCCATGCCTGGCCCATGTGTTTAATTTGGTGGTTCAGCGCTTTCTGAAAAGCTACCCACACTTGTCATACCTGCTCGGAAAGGTGCGCCGGGTCAGCGCACATTTCCGCAAGTCCAAGACGGACGCTGCCACCCTGCGGACCCTGCAACATCGGTTTAATCTGCCAGTGCACCGACTGCTGTGCGACGTGCCCACATGGTGGAACTCTACGCTCCACATGTTGGCCAGACTCTATGAGCAGCGTAGAGCTATAGTGGAATACCAACTCCAACATAGGCGGCATAGTGGGAGTCAGCCTCCTCAATTCTTTACAGAAGAGTGGGCCTGGTTGGCAGCCATCTGCCAGGTCCTTGGAAACTTTGAGGAGTCTACCCAGATGGTGAGCGGGGATGCTGCAATCATTAGCGTCACCATTCCTCTGCTATGCCTCTTGAGAAATTCCCTGCAAAGCATAAAGGCAGATGCTTTGCGCTTGGAAACGGAGGCGGGGGAAGACAGTATGTCGCTGGATAGTCAGAGCACCCTCATGTCTATATCTCAGCGTGTTGAGGAGGAGGGGGAGGAGCATGAGGAGGAGGGGGAAGAGACAGCTTGGCCCACTGCTGAGGGTACCCATGCTGCTTGCCTGTCATCCTTTCAGCGTGTATGGCCTGAGGAAGAGGAGGAGGAGGAGGAGGATCCTGAAAGTGATCTTCCTAGTGAGGACAGCCATGTGTTGCGTACTGGTACCCTGGCACACATGGCTGACTTCATGTTAGGATGCCTTTCTCGAGACCCTCGCGTTACACGCATTCTGGCCACTACGGATTACTGGGTGTACACACTGCTCGACCCACGGTATAAGGAGAACCTTTCCACTCTCATACCCGAAGAGGAAAGGGGTTCGAGAGTGATGCTATACCACAGGACCCTGGCGGACAAACTGATGGTAACATTCCCATCCGACAGCGCTAGTGGCAGAAGGTGCAGTTCCGAGGGCCAGGTAGCAGAGGAGGCGCAGAGATCAGGCAGCATGTACAGCGCAGGCAGGGGAACATTCTCCAAGGCCTTTGCAAGCTTTATGGCTCCCCAGCAAGACTGTGTCACCGCTCCCCAGTCAAGGCTGAGTCGGCGGGAGCACTGTAAAAGGATGGTGAGGGAGTACGTAGCGGATCGCACGACCGTCCTCGGTGACGCCTCTGCCCCCTACAACTACTGGGTGTCGAAGCTGGACACGTGGCCTGAACTCGCGCTGTATGCCCTGGAGGTGCTTGCTTGTCCTGCGCTAGCGTCTTGTCAGAGAGGGTGTTTAGTGCGGCTGGGGGAATCATCACGGATAAACGTACCCGCTTGTCAACCGACAGTGCCGACAGGCTTACACTCATCAAGATGAACAAAGCCTGGATTTCCCCAGACTTCTCTTCTTCACCAGCGGACAGCAGCGATACCTAAACAATACGTAGGCTGCACCCGCGGATGGAAGCTACGTTCTCTCTCACCATCCAAAACGGGGACCTTTTTGCTTCATCAATCTGTGTATAATATTCCTCCTCCTCCTCCTCCTGAAACCTCACGTAATCACGCCGAACGGGCAATTTTTCTTAGGCCCACAAGGCTCACTAATATAATTTTTGTAAACAATTTTTATATGTTTCAATTCTCATTAAAGCATTGAAACTTTCACCTCAACCAATTTTTATTTTAACTGGGCTGCCTCCAGGCCTAGTTACAAGTTAAGCCACATTAACCAAAGTGATTAATGGGTTTCACCTGCCCTCTTAGTTGGGCATGGGCAATTTTTTTGAGGTACATTAGTACTGTTGGTACACCAATTTTTTGGGGCCCTCGCCTACAGTGTAATCAAATTAATTTTTTGCCCACCTGCATTAAAGCTGACGTTACATCAGCTGTGCAGGGCAATGCAATGGGATATATTTATGTACCGCCGGTGGCTTCCTGGCACCCACCCATGCTGTCGGTCCACAGGGAGTTGTAACTGCATGTGTCCACTTCTAAAGAACCCCAGTCTGACTGGGGCATGCAGTGTGGGCCGAAGCCCACCTGCATTTAATCGGACGTTACCTCAGCTGTGATGGGCACTGCAATGGGATACATTTATGTACAGCCGGTGGGTTCCAGGGAGCCACCCATGCTGTGGGTGTACACGGAATTCCCATTGCGGAGTTGTACCTGCCTGTGACTATTTATAAAAAACCGTGGTCTGACTGGGGCATGCAGACACCTTGACAGAATGAATAGTGTGTGGCACATGGGTTCCCCATTGCTATGCCCACGTGTGCAGCTCCTGATGGCGGTGGCACAGGATTATATTTCTCATTGCTTCTGTACAGCATTGTGGGCTATCGCCCCGCCCCTTTTAAAGAGGGTCGCTGCCTAGCCGTGCCAACCCTCTGCAGTGTGTGCCTGCGGTTCCTCCTCATGGCAGACGCACTTATAAATAGACATGAGGGTGGTGTGGCATGAGTGCAGCTGAAGGCTGCGCAGGGACACTTTGGTGTGCGCTGTGGACACTGTGACGTGCGGGGGGGGGGGGGTTGGGCAGCATGTAACCCAGGAGAAGTGGCAGCGGAGTGTCATGCAGGCAGTGATTGTGCTTTGTTGGAGGTAGTGTGGTGCTTAGCAAAGGTATGCATTACTAATGAGGGCTTTTCAAAAGTAAAAATTGTTGGGAGGGGGGGGCCCACTCTTGCCGTTATTGTGGCTTAATAGTGGGACCTGGGAACTTGAGATGCAGCCCAACATGTAGCCCCTCGCCTGCCCTATCCGTTGCTGTGTCGTTCCCATCACTTTCTTGAATTGCCCAGATTTTCACAAATGGAAACCTTAGCGAGCATCGGCGATATACAAAAATGCTCGGGTCGCCCATTGACTTCAATGCGGTTCATTACTCGAAACGAACCCTCGAGCATCGCGATAATTTCGTCCCGAGTAACGAGCACCCGAGCATTTTGGTGCTCGCTTATCTCTAATAGACACTAGAGATGAGCGAGCACCAAAATGCTCTGGTGCTCATTACTCGAGTCGAACTTTCAGTGATGCTCGAGAGTTCGTTTCGAGTAACGAACCCCATTGAAGTCAATGGGTGACTCGAGCATTTTTGTATATCGCCGATGCTCGCTAAGGTTTTCATTTGTGAAAATCTGCAAAACACAAGAAAGTGATGGAAACGACACAGAAACGAATAGGGCAGGCGAGCAGCTACATTTTGGGCTGCATCTCAAGTTCCCAGGTCCCACTATTAAGCCACAATAGCGGCAAGAGTGAGACCCCCCCCCCCCCACCCACTGTCAGCGTAAAGATCGTTCTCCTCTGCCACAGCTGTAACAGCTGTGGCAGAGAAGAACGATGTTAGCCCATTGAATTCAATGGAGCCGGCAATACAGCCGGCTCTATTGAAAGCAATGGGTTGCCGGCGTACGCGGGATGAATTGTCGGGAAGGGCTTAAATATATAAGCCCTTCCCTACAATTCATCCAGAAATGTGTAAAAATAAAAATATATATATACTTACCTGGTCCCGGCAGACGGAGTTCAGCGCGGCAGGCTGCAGTTCTCCTGAACTGCTCTGAACAACTGTGAGTAGTATTCAGCAGCCGGGGATTTAAAATCCCCGCCTGCTGAATGAGATGCCTCTGATTGGTCACAGCCTGACCAATCAGAGGCATCCCTCACTCACACCCATGCATGATGAATGGGTGTGAGTGAGGGATGCCTCTGATTGGTCAGGCTGTGACCAATCAGAGGCATCTCATTCAGCAGGCGGGGATTTTAAAGCCCCGGCTGCTGAATACTACTCACAGCTGTTTAGAGCAGTTCAGGAGAACTGCAGCCTGCCGCGCTGAACTCCGTCTGCCGGGACCAGGTAAGTATATATATATTTTTTATTTTTACACATTTTTGGATGAATTGCAGGGAAGGGCTTATATATTTAACCCCTTCCCGACAATTCATCCCGCGATCGCCGGCAGCCTATTGCTTTAAATGGAGTCGGCTGTATTGCCGGCTCCATTGAATTCAATGGGCTAACATAGTTCTGCCGGGACCAGGTGAGTATATATATATATTTTTTATTTTTACACATTTCTAGATGAATTGCAGGGAAGGGCTTATATATTTAAGCTCTTCCCGACAATTCATCCCGCGTGCGCCGGCAGCCCATTGCTTTCAATAGAGCCGGCTGTATTGCCGGCTCCATTGAATTCAATGGTCAGTGCTCGTTTAATCGAGACGAGTACCGCGTGGTGCTCGTCTCTAGTAACGAGCATCTCGAGCACCCTAATACTCGAACGAGCATCAAGCTCGGACGAGTATGCTCGCTCATCTCTAATAGACACCCTATAAGGCAATGTCTGCCCTTTTAGCAAGAGATAAAATGACAAACAATGGCCCACATTTTATTAAAGAGGACCTGAAATGTAAGGACCTCCATCCTGGGTGGGTATCAGTTCTCACAAATGGATGTAAGTTTATGTTTCATGTGTGGCACGGACTCAGAAGCCGAGCTCACGCCATCCACAGCAGGAGACGGTTGTGACTATCAGGCTCCCACTGCAACAGCAGGAATCGATGAGCACACTGGTGAGAATGAAGAGCCTCCTTGTTACAGGGAGATGATGGGAGAGATGTCTGTACTGACCCCTGATATATCTATACATCGTTATTAGAGCGCCCCCTTGTTACAGTCCTGGGTATAATAGATGATGAAAGAGATCTCTGTACTGACCCCTGATATAATATACATAGTTATTAGAGTGCCCCCTTGTTACAGTCCTGGGTATAATAGATGATGGGAGAGATCTCTCTACTGACCCCTGATATATCTATACATAGTTATTAGAGCGCCCCCTTGTTACAGTCCTGGGTATAATAGATGATGGGAGAGATCTCTGTACTGACCCCGATATATTATACGTAGTTATTAGAGCGCCCCCTTGTTACTGTCCTGGGTATAATAGATGATGGGAGAGATCTCTGTAATGACCCCTGATATATCTATGCATAGTTATTAGAGCGCCCCCTTGTTACAGTCCTGGGTATAATAGATGATGGGAGAGATCTCTGTACTGGCCCCTGATATATCTATACATAGTTATTAGAGCGCCCCCTTGTTGCAGTCCTGGGTATAATAATAATGGGAGAGATCTCTGTACTAACCCCTGATATATTATACATAGTTATTAGAGTGCCCCCTTGTTACAGTCCTAGTATAATAGATGATTGGAGAGATCTCTGTACTGACCCCTGATATATTATACATAGTTATTAGAGCGCCCCCTTGTTACAGTCTTGGGTATAATAGATGATGGGAGAGATCTCTGTACTGACCCCTGATATATCTATACATAGTTATTAGAGCGCCCCCTTGTTACAGTCCTGGGTATAATAGATGATGGGAGAGATCTCTGTACTGACCCCTCATATATTATACATAGTTATTAGAGCGCCCCTCAGCAACCCTAATTTTAGTAACATCTCTGGGTATTGTAGTCCGCCCATTCCATTTATTACTTTAGCTACCCGCCTTTGTACCTGCTGAAGCTCTGATATGTCCTTCTTGAGTCCCAGTTCTCAAAACTGTCCACAATATTCCATGTGTTGTCTGACCAGTGACTTGTAAAGAGGAAGAACAATGTTCTTGCCATGCGACACAAGACCTTTTTTGATGCCGTCCATGATCCTATTTGCCTTGGCAGCAGCTGCCTGACACTGGTTGCTCCAGTTAAGCTTACAGTTAACTAAAAGTCCGAGGTCTTTTTCCATATCAGTGTCCCCAGTGGTTTTCCATTGGTTTCCCATTTAAGCCTCACTGACACGTAAAAACCCTGCTGCTCGCATGAGTGGAAAACACGTGAACGGGCAGTTTGTGCATGAAAATTTGCCTGTGCACCGGAGCAGCTGCTCCACGAAGGTCCCCTCATCACTGAACACTGACAGCTGTGTCACAGTGTTTAGTGATGAGGGGACTGCCGCTGTGACGAAAGAATTCCGTGCCGCAGCTGTCACAGCCAGTGCTGCTGCTGCCGCATTGGAAGCAATGGGATGAAGGCAACCCCTGCAACGATGATTTTCATGGGAGAGAGGGTGTTAAAAATATAACCCCCCAAAAAAACAGCAACTCCCCTAGAAGCGCTGCCTTCTCTCCCCATCCCCTGCAGTCTTCTTCTGTATCCTGGTGGCCGGGGACTGAAAAATCTTCACCTCCAGAAAGCGCTGCCTCTGATTGGCTGAGCGCTGTGACCAATCAGAGACAGTGCTCAGCCACTGAATGACAGCTGAATGCTGCCTCTGATTGTTCACAGCGCTCAGCCAATCAGAGGCAGCGCTTTCTGGATGCAGGGATTTTTCAATCCGCGGCCACCAGAATACAGAAGAAGATTGCCAGGGACGGGGAGGGGAGACAGACAGTGCTTTTAGGTGAGTTAATGTTTTTTTTTTTTTCTACAGCTAGGGATGATTTTCAGGGAAGGGTTTATATTTCAAGCCTTCCCCCCTCCAAAAAATCATTGCTGCAGGGGTTGCCTTCATCTCATTGTTTTCAATGGGATGGCATTGCATTCCTCTGCCACAGCTGTGGCAGGGGATTCTTTTGTCCCCTCTACAGTTCCCTCATCACTTAACACTGTGACAGTGCTTTCACAGTGTTCAGTGATGAGGGGATTCTCCGCTGGGATTAACGGAACCCTCAGGGAGTCCCCTAATCCCCACAATGACGAAGGAGGTAACAGCAGGACATTTAAAAGTTGCTTCTGGCCAGACACAGCTTTTAGATGCCCTGCTGTGAGCAGCGGGGAAGCTATTGGCAGCGCAGACGTTTCCATTAACTCCTGCTCCCATAGGAGTCAATAGATCTCCTGCATAACATACCTATGTTCTATCTTCGTTAGGTGCGCACTGTTTTGCGCTTCAAATTCCGCGCATATGAATGATTCTATAGGAACCTATTGGTTCTTGTAGAAGCATGCATTATGTGCATTCAAAACACACACCCGTCTGAATGAGGCCCAAGTGTGTAATGGTGACATGCGCTGCCCCTGCCCTTGTGCATGGCTTTATATTTGTCAGTGTCAGACCTCGTCTCCCACTCTTCTGCCCCAACTTATCAAGATCACTTTGTACCTGCATTCTGTCCTCTTGTGTTACTTTACAGAGTTTGGTTTTATCTGCAAATATTGATGTCTTACTGTACAATCCTTCTACCAGGTCATTAATAAATGCCCCCTGTGGTACCCCACTAGCAACAGGGACCCCTCCAATACTGAACCCTGTGGTACCCCACTAGTAACAGGGACCCCTCCAATACTGAACCCTGTGGTACCCCACTAGTAACAGGGACCCCTCCAATACTGAACCCTGTGGTACCCCACTAGTAACAGGGACCCCTCCAATACTGAACCCTGTGGTACCCCACTAGTAACTGGAACCCCTCCAATACTGAACCCTGTGGACCCCCACTAGTAATGGTGACCCAATCCGAGTATGTACCATTTATAACCCCCTCTGCTTTCTATCACTGACCAGTTACCCACAAGATCCAGTGACTCCCCAGTCCGGTGTAGAACTTACCTCCTTGTGGAGGATGATCAGGTTGGTTTGACAGGAGCGATCTCTCATGAACCCATCCTGATACGGAGTTATACAGGTAATTTCCTTGAGCTCCTCCAGGATAACGTCTCTTAGAAACCCTTCAGACATTTTACCCACAACAGAAATAATATTTAAGACCCATTTAGATGGGATGAATGTGGAGCAAATGATGCCCGACACTCATCTCTGCACATACTAGCTCTCATGCTGACTCACAGCGGGGCGGCTGCAGGAGATTTTTCTCCTCACACTCCCCCGACCCTCTCCATTGACTTAACATAGCAGTCGTTCAATACTGAACAGCTGCTATTTACACTGAGCGATCAGCTCGTCATCCAGCGTCATATGCTGCATATGGTGCTGGGTGATGATCTCATCGCTCGGTGTGAATGGCAACTGGTAAGTACTGAACGGACGCTATGTTAAGTCAATGGAGAGGGGCGGGGGAGCGTGAGGAGAGAAATGTTCTTCAGCCATCCCGCTGTGAGACAGCATGAGAGATAGTATGAGTGGGGCGGACGAGTATCGGGCACCGTTTGTCCCGTCATTTGTCCCATCTAAATGGAGCCTTACCGGCCTGTAGTTTCCATGGCCACTTTTTGACCCCTTTTTGAATATTGGTACCACATTTGCTATGTGCCAATCCAGTGGAACAGACCCATCACTATAAAGTCCTTAAATATAAGAAACAAGGGTCTGTGCATCACATTACTTAATTCCCTTAGAACCCAGGGGTGTGCGCCATTGGGACCCGGCGATTTGTCTATTTTATTTTTTAAGATGGCTCTGTACTTCTTCCTGGGTTCGACTGGTGACATTTAGTGGAGAGTTTACTTTATCACTTTGCATCGCATCTGACATTTCATTTTCCTCTGTGAATACACAGGAGAGAAAAACCTAATTAATAGATTTGCCTTCTCCTCATCACCCTCTACAATTTCTCCTACATTATTTATTACAGGGCCAACACTTTCAGTAATAATCCTTTTTCTCTTTACATATATATTTGAAGAAACCGTTCCGGGTTAGTTTTACTCTCTTTGAAAATCACCCTCCCGGGCTCCATCTTTGCTGTTTTTATCTGATTTTTACATACATTTTTTTTCCTTATAGGTTTTTAGTGCTTCTTCGCTGCCTTCTTGTTTTAGTAGCTTAAACGCTTTCTTTTTGCTGTTTATCGCCCCCTTCACATCTTTATTAATCCACATTGGTTTTATCCCATTACTACCCCTTTTATTCCTGTAAGTTATGAGCCGCTCACAGTAAGTAATGAGGATGTTTTTGAACATTTCCCATTTATTGCCCGTACTCCTATTTTTGAGGACATTGTCCCAGTCAGTAAGGATTAGGGAATCTCTGAGCTGATGGAACTTGGCCTTCCTAAAGTTTAGCATTTTCATAGCTCCCCGATAAAACTCCCCATTGAAAGGCCAATGGAAATGTCTTATATTATGGTCACTTTGAACGCAGCAATGCCAAAAAATATATATATATATTTTTTTTTTTTAAAGGGGGTTTTTATGCATAAATGGAAAAATCTAAAAAAATCATATAATTTTGGTAAATCCTACCAACCTGAAGAAAAAAAAAAATGTATCCTGTAATTACTGCATGATTAACTCTGTAAATGAAACCCCCCAAACAATGGCAGGATTGATGTTTTTTCTCCCTGCCCTATAAATCAAGTTAAACAACGTTATACAGTACATTATATGTACCAGAAAAAGTGGTATCAATAAAATCCACAGCTCGCCACACAAAAAAGCCCCCATGCGGGCGTGTCGATAGAGGAATAAAAAAAAGGTGTGACTTTTGAAAAGTGGAGATACAAATCCCCTAAAAGTCGTCACATCCTTAGGTCCAAAATAGGCCGTGTCACTAAGGGGTGAAAATCAGGCTGTACGGCTCTGCAGATGCGGCGCCGCTGAGTGCGCTGCTGCCTGTCTTCTCATGATACTCACCTCTGTTCAGGGTCTTCTTAGTTGAAGCTTCCAGCGCTATCAGGGTGGCAAGTGGGAGGTCCCCATCAGTCAATGAGTGACGTCAGATTATGAATCCGATGTCACCCATTGGAAGTGATTAGTGGTTCCGCCTACTTGACAGACTGACCGCATCCGGCTCTAAGAAGAACTCGTCTGGGCGAACGGAGGGGCGTTTCAAGAGAAGAACAGCAGGAACAGAATAATTGAGGCTGTGGTTCACAGAATCTTGCAGGTAGCCCCGCGGACTTTATAACATGAAAGGTCCTTTGTAAGGATGCAGTTTCTTATGCCGGTCTTCGACTGAACTTCATTGGAGTAATTTGAACCAAATTTATTAACAGTTTCGAAGGTTCACGTCTTTTTAATAACTTTTGCCCATTTGGTGTGACCTAAGAAAATTAAAGGGGTTTTCCAGGAAGACTATAATAGTTGATGGGAGTTTGTCACAGAGACTTCCACTCCAAATACACAGAGGTCGGAGCAGAAGCCTCCACGCCAACCTCCTTATAGTGGCCAGCGCCTGTAACTGCAGGCACGGCTCCCATTGATTTCAATGAGAGCCGGGCCTGCAGTTACAAGCGCTGGCCACTACACCGAGGTTGGCACGGAGGCTTCCGCACCGACCTCTGTGTTATTGCGGCACTAACAGCATGCTCAGCTGATTGGTCAAGGTCCTGGGCGGCGGACCTCAGCTGATCAACTATTGATGACCCATTCTTATGATAGGTCATCAGTAATATTTTACTGGAAATGCCCCTTTAAATCTACAGGCAGGCGTAGATTTGCACTACAATTTGCCCCATTTTCTGGCTTTACCGTGTATACTTTTCTTGTCATGTCTCAAAACTGGTGAATGCCAGGAAAAGTGGAAAATGGCGCCAAAATATGCAATCTTACTAGAAAACTGGCATCAAGTGTTTGGACAGCGGACATTACTTGGGAACACACATCTTTCTTGGAGACATATTCTGCGTATGGCACAGCAATAAAAAAAGAAAAACAATTACTTGGGGCAAAGTCTAACATTTTTCAGTTTATTCCCTAACTACATTACTTCTGAGAAATGTCCAAACTTCCATACAGATGCCTCACCCATGCCAGCCAGCTATGAAATGGCGGGAAGAGACACAAACCTGGTGGCACAATTAGCGCCCCTTTACTGTTATCCCATGCCTAGCATCCTGCCCATCCCCTTTGTGCCCCACACATTTTCATGGGCCCTCTTTGTGTGGTACATTGTAATAGTGTCCCCTCAAAATAATGATGTCCCTTTAAGGCCCACTCCTGAGAAACGATGTCCCCTTAGTGCCCCCTCACAAAATATACATCCTTAATGCCCCTTAGAATAGTATATCCCTATTAATGTCCTCCACACAGTATGATACTTCCTTAGCGTGCCCTCCTCAGTATCATGCCTCCGGTATAATTGTATCTTGACACCACTGGAAGTTAGGGGTTTGATAGAGCTTGGATGGAGGAACGCCCCTGTCGCACCCCTAGCTCCTGATTGGGTGACTTCTGTAAGGTCCTAGCAGCAGTGTGTGTATACATTGTAGCCTGGCCTGGACGGTTAGGGTGAGTTTTCCTGTTAGGCTTAGATCATGAGCTGTAAATACTTCCATGTTACAGGGCTTACAGGGGCAACATAGAAGCATTTACAGTGAATAATCTAAGCTTAACAGGAAAACTGGGTGTGCATGTCGTGCCGGCGCCGCCCCCACCACTCTCAGCTTTGCCGATGTCCTCCCCTGCTTGTGGATCCACTGTGGGAGAACCCTTAGTGCTCTGCCAGTACCTGCGTGCCAGCTTGCTCGGTAGCCAATCAGCTACAGGGGGCGTCACCGGCCTGTCACTCTTGTCTCCACCAGGACCTCCTAGTGGTGACAAGATACAATAATACCCATGCCTCCTTAGGCCTCATGGCCATGGGCGTATTGGGTTCCGCATACGGATTTCTAAGCGGGAGACCTGTGTGTCAGTGCGGAAATTGTTTCTAAATACTTGTTAGCGATCGTGGATGTGATTTTCTTTTTCTGTGCAAATATATGTGGATGCACTGTGGATCGTCCACGTGGAAAAAAAACAATCACAAGGCCAAATTGCCTGCTTTTCTCTCCTCCTTATATCCCTGCTTGGTCTCCAATCAACCAGAGAAGTATCTGCCTACAAATCTGTGGTGGCCCCTGGGTCTGGGACTGTCCCCCTGGCTCTAAGATTGTGTTGCTAGGTCTAAGACTGTCTTGCTGGGTCTGGGACTGTCCCCCTGGGTCTGGGACTGTCTTGCTGGGTCTGCGACGGGGAAGGGGGGGGGGGCTGGACGGCCTTGCCACTTCATATTGTTGCATCCTCTGGACGTGCAACCTCAATAACATAAATCAAAGGCACAACTGTGCAAAAGGAAATAAAAACTAAAGGGGAATGCTCTCCCTATCGTCCCCTAACCCGGGAGGGGGCCCTGCCTACTCGGCAGACCGACCGCGCTGATAAGTGTGAGCCTGCACTCAAACCTGGGCCACTGACCAGTCCCTCACTGGGGCCCTAGCACACAACAAAAGGAGAAACAAAACAAAACCAAACAGTAAAGAACTTAGCTTCAAATGAAGAGCTTCCACCACTCTGGGTTGCTCCGACGCTGTCCAACATAGGACTGAAGTGAATTGACCAGCACAGGAGTAACAGTTAGCACTGCTTAAATAGGAGCAGAGCTACTTAGCACCAGGTGCTAACTGACATTAATCTTGCAACCACCACATCTCTCAGCTCCAGGAGAGGTAGGAATGCTGCTACACCCTGGTCTGGCTTGAAAGCAAGGTGGGAACCTCAGAACGGCTGCAATAGTACCTCCCCTTCTAGGAGGGGCCCCAGGACCCTTAAGATCAGGACGACCAGAGTTTGATCTGTGAAATTTTTTGACTCGTGGGAGTCCAAAATGCGACTTATTACCAACTGCTCCTCCCCATCCGCTAGCACAGGAGCCAGGGGTGGAGGGTCATTCCCAGGATCAATGAATCTTTTGAGCAGAGATTTGTGGAAAACATTGTTAATTTTCATCGCCCTGGGAATTTCTAACCGGAAGGCCATCACGTTAATCTTCTCAATTATTTTAAACGGACCGATAAATCGTGGGCCCAGTTTAGCGGATGGTTGTTTGAGTTTTATATTTCTGGTAGACAACCAAACCAAGTCTCCAACACGGAATTCCGCCCCCTCTGGGCGGTGACTGTTAGCAACTCGCTTTCTCCGCTGAACTGCTCGCCGTAACTCTCTCTGGACCTCGGCCCTAATAGGCCCAGAAGAATCCGGCTGCCCCAGTGCCGGAGCCGTAGCAACACACTTCTTCAATTTCTGAACCCTCTCAGGATCCATCTTAAAACCCTCTTGGGTATAAGCTTTGAGCGTCAGTCTCTCAGGAGGGGGTATGCGGCTCCTGGGGAACTCGTAGTCAGGAAGAAGTTTAATAGCACAATCTCCCTGTCTGTGCGGTGGTAATTTGTCTGCCCCCACTGGGGAAAGGCCCTCAGAGAGGTCGGCGATGACCTCCGGCAGCTCTTCTGTCTGAGTAGAAGCTATATCAACAGAAACGCAACCGGATAGACAACCAGGGCTCCATTCAACAATGTCCCCCTTCTCCCAGTCTACTACCGCGTTGTGTAGACGTAGCCAAGGCAGCCCCAAGACTACTTGCGAAGGGAAGGGAGGGATTCCATGACATATAATATTATAATCTCCCTGTGGAACAGCCCAATCTTTAAACGGACATTAGGCACACAAAACCTCAGACTTCTCTGCGATAGTGGAGCAGCATCAATGGCGGATACGGGAATGGGAAACTCCAGAGCCTTCATCTCTAAGCCTAAACGTCTGACTGTCTCCCGATGTATTAAATTAATACTAGCTCCACAATCCAGAAGGACTCTTATGGGGTTGCCCACACTATCAGACAGGATCTCAGCAGGAAGCACCAGTCTGGAGGGTGATATCCAGGCAATTTGTTGGCCTAGAGGGGCCCCCTCAGTAATCTCCCGGTCATCAAGTCCTGGCTGGCAATTAGGACGGGGACAACACTGAGCCATGCGACCAATGCGGTTACAGGAAAAGCATCGACCTTTACACTGTACTTTGTTCCCATTCCTAGCCCTGGCAGCCAGAGACCCCAACTGCATGGGCTCCTCCACATCTGCTGATAAGAAGCCAGAATCTATGGAGAGTTCCTGATGTCTCTCCCTGATCCGTCTCCCAGCTTTGATAGCCAGAGACATGGTCTCATCAAGGCTGCGGGGTACTGGATAACCTACCAGTACATTCTTGATTTTATTGGATAGACCCCAATGGAACTGGCTCTTTAAAGCAGGGTCATTCCACTGGGTTTCTGCTGCCCAACGTCGAAACCCAGCACAATAATCTTCGACAGAGGAGTCTCCCTGTCATAAACATCTGATATTACCTTCAGCCACCGATATCTTGTGTGGGTCGTCATAGATTAGACCCAATGCAGCAAAAAAGTCATCCACCGAGTCCAAGGCCTCAGACGTTGGGGGTAATGAAAAAGCCCATGCCTGCGGCGCCCCCTGCAGTCTGGACATGACAATGCCCACCTTCTGGGCGTCGTCCCCTGAAGACACTGGACGCAGTCTAAAGTAGAGCTTACAGGCATCCCGAAAGGATCCGAATTTCTGCCTATCACCAGAAAAACGGTTGGGTAGCTCAATTTTTGGTTCCTTGCTGGGAACCTGCAGCACAGTTTGTCGCTGTTTTATCTCAGCAAGCTCAGCAGCCAGCGTGCCAAGCTGGTGCGACAAAACCTCAAGGGGATTCATAGTAACGGCACAGAATCTCCCTGAGTAGGTAAGGGCTGGTCAATCTTTTGCGTCCTCTGGACGTGCAACCTCAATAACATAAATCAAAGGCACAACTGTGCAAAAGGAAATAAAAACTAAAGGGGAATGCTCTCCCTATCGTCCCCTAACCCGGGAGGGGGCCCTGCCTACTCGGCAGACCAACCGCGCTGATAAGTGCGAGCCTGCACTCGAACCTGGGCCACTGACCAATCCCTCACTGGAGGCCCTAGCACACAACAAAAGGAGAAACAAAACCAAACCAAACAGTAAAGAACTTAGCTTCAAATGAAGAGCTTCCACCACTCTGTGTTGCTCCGACGCTGTCCAACATAGGACTGAAGTGAATTGACCAGCACAGGAGTAACAGTTATCACTGCTTAAATAGGAGCAGAGCTACTTAGCACCAGGTGCTGACTGATATTAATCTTGCAACCACCACACCTCTCAGCTCCAGGAGAGGTAGGAATGCTGCTAAACCCTGGTCTGGCCTGAAAGCAAGGTGGAAACCTCAGAACGGCTGCAACACATATATTGGCTATTGCGTCGTTGGTCATCATCGGCACCTGCTGCCTTACTAATCATTACTTTGGTCATGCTAATTAAGCTGAAGTGCAGTTCTCTATAGAGAGACTGATGAGGAGCGTGGAGACAATCTGCTGATGCCCACTAGACACAGGAACATTCAGATGGCAGATAAAGGCCAATTAGCCGCCCGGCCGTCCTCTGCGGGTATTAATCGGTTTCCTCTGGAGAGACGCAGTAAATTCATTCAGCGAGGGTTTCCATTAACAACTGCAGGCCCGGATCTATCAGACTCCCATCCCTCCAGATAACGAGCCGGCTCTTCCACAAGCAGCAGAAGTGTAATATAATATCTCCAATTTCCTGTTTATTGGGTGTTTTTCTTCACTTATTTGTGCTCATCAGTCCTGAGTAATTCGTTGAGCCGTTGGCATTGAGCGAGGGATCGCAGGAAGTTAATTAGTCACAAGAGAATGAAATGTGGGCTAGTGAATTATTGACAGCCATTTAATAACCATCAGCTCAGGCTGTTAATCGTCCGCGCCGCTGATTGGAAAACAAAGATCTACGGAGCGGCTAATAAACCCATCATTTGTGGGAGAAAAACAGGTTTCCTCAGAAAATCTAAATCTTGTGATCAGATGTGAAGACGGACGTCACATGACCCCACCTGTAAAGGGGAGGAAAAGCTAACTTTGTGTCATTGATTAAATGCTGATTGTTCTCCGTGAGACGAACCAAGTCATCTTGTAGATATGAGACCTTTTACTGGCCAACCAAAATACATGATGTTACAGCGAGCTTTCAGGGACCCCTTCATATGGCCTGACAAAGGGGGCGATATCCCGAAAGCTGTCACTGAGAACAGTCACACATCGCTCTACTGGCGACACGGACCAAACCTTTTATTCGATTGATTAAATGCTGTACTTGCAGATGTTCATTAGGAGAGATGCCATAGGACGTTGCTGTAGACTGATGCCTGTGGCATAACTGCAGAGGTTTAGTGTGCTTTGTCAATCTGTATGATGCAACTGATTGATGCAACAGTCACTGTTGTGGCCCTTGTGGACGTGGTGCGAGTTGTCTTGTTACAGTCACAGTGGCAAGTTTGAAGATTTGCATAACTGGTCACTGTGCTTGGCAGGGCATATGCGTCTGATGGACAAACTGTAGGGCTCGTCTCACCCTGCAGGGCGGCGCCTGCGCTGTGGTACAGTATGCAAGCGAGTAGGAGTGCAAGGTTGGCTGTGGCATGAGCCGTTAGAGAAGCTTTTGAGCCTCTTGGTTGGAGCAGAAAGTGCCCAGTCAGTTGGACCGCCATCGCTGAGGGAGCTTCGGTTGTGACCTGCTCTATTGATTAGAGAAAACAGAAGTCAAGCATAGAGATTGTGAGCGTATACCATGGTGGACTGTCAAGGGAGCTCATGGAGACATGCCGGGACTCTATGCTGCTCAGAAACTACTACAGCAGACCGCAGTCAGGCCGGGACAATCACCCATATGACGGAAGCATATATGCGGACAGAGTATGTGCCACCAGCCTAAATCTGCATGGGGTGCTCCGTCTTTCAGACTTCCTTAAAGGGTTTTGTCCCAACAACCCATGTTCATATGGCTTATTAGAGCCCATGGCCATCATCAAGTTGGGTTCCCCATCCGGGCCTCTATTCATGAGTCGGAGCAGAGGGTCATTCTGTAAGACTGACTCCCACTCTGTCGGACTTGAGCCATTGCAGTATCACAAGGATGCCCAGTTCTGGCAGAGGGGACTGTTTACTCAGGGCATTGGCAGTTGAATTTGGGCTGCTCATCGAATCGCCTCGAGGGCCACATTTTGCAGGGGTTGTCTCTGATGGGACAACCGCTTTTAAAGGAGTGTTCCCATCAGACATAAGTGTTTGATAGATGCAAGTCCTACCTAAGGGAACAAGTGCAAGTTATCCCCAGGATAGGGAATACCTTGCTGATTAGTGGGGGTCCCACTGCTGAGCCCCCTGCTGTCCCGTGGGACTCCTGTGTGCCGTTCTGCCTCTTGGTGGCATCACCGTGGATGGAACGCTGGCAGAATAGTGCATTCAGTGCTTTATTCATTTCCAGGGGTCTGCTGGAAATACCCGACTGATTGCCGCTCAGATATCCCCAGAGTCACATCAAACTGAATGGAGCGCTTGGCTTCTTGTGCAACTTGTGCTCCATTCAGTCTCCTCCTCACTGCGGTGAGTAAGGAGGACACGGGACCCCCATTCTTGAAATCGGTGAGGGTCTCAGCAGTGGGATCCCACCGATCAGTAAGTAATCACCTATTCTATGCATATCACATAGATAGGGGATACATTGCAATCTTGGTAGAATCCATTTAACCCTTTAGGGACCAAAAGCAGTAAATATTCGCCACTTGCTCCAGGGTCAAATCCCAGCTGATAAGAAAATTACGGTGGGGATTTAAAGCTCAGATGCGCCCGTGTGGATGCGCACGCGTTCCCGTGTAGCTGTGCCTGAGCGGTCAGAGACTTTCTCTGATACAACATGGTAGTGGCAATGATCAGGGCCAATCCTGAGTCCCTACACACATGTGATCACCCTGAGAACCAATCACGGTGGTCACAATCAGAAATATGTACTAAATATGTGGCGGGCAGAGCGGAGAGGAGACAGAGTGTTACATTAATTTGTCTAGTCTTTAAAAGGGCGTAATTTGCTGGTGTTTTCTCTACGAGGGTGCAATGGGGCCTGAAGCAGTTACCAACACAATGTGTGTTCTGAACACCTCTGGGTTGGTGTATAAAATTGTAATAATTACCGTTAGATTTCATAAGTCTCTTAAGTTCGTAAGAAATAAAAAAAATTACAAATATCTGCTTCCAAAATAAAGTAAACGGATGGAGGTATAGATTTGCTAAAAAAAAAATTGTACACACAGGTATGTATGTATGTATATATATACATACATATATATACACACACACACACACGTGACATACAGCTGCCAAGAATAGGAAAACACAACATTTAAAAAATATATGTAAATTGTATCAATCTACTTTTACCGCCTAAATGAAGTACAACATGTGGATCGATGTCAGAATCGCTGGGATGTGCGAATCTCATACAGACTTATTCTTTGTTACAGTAACACATGCCAGATTTCCAAAGTTTGCTTGGTCCTTAAGGGGTTAAGGAGAGACAATTAAAATCAGCTTCCTGCTGTCCATTAGATTGTGTGTAAGGGACGGAGCTGAGCCACATGCAGAATCTGATTGTCATCTGTCACCGTGGAGACGCAAAGATGTAGAAACCAAACAATAAAACATTTTTAATTAAAGGGGTTGTCTCGCGGCAGCAAGTGGGGTTATACACTTCTGTATGGCCATATTAATGCACTTTGTAATGTACATTGTGCATTAATTATGAGCCATACAGAAGTTATTCACTTACCTGCTCCGTTGCTGGCGTCCCCGTCGCCATGGATCCGTCTAAATTCGCTGTCTTCTGGCGTTTTTAGATGCGCTTGCGCAGTCCGGTCTTCTGCCTGGTGAATGGGGCCGCTCGTGCCGGAGAGCTGGTCCTCGTAGCTCCGCCCCGTCACGTGTGCCGATTCCAGCCAATCAGGAGTCTGGAATCGGCAATGGACCGCACATAGCCCACGGTGCACCATGGGAGAAGATCCGCAGTGCATTGTGGGTGAAGATCCCGTCGGCCATCTTGGAGAAGGAAGAAAGAAGACGTCGCAGAGCGGAAATTCGGGTAAGTAATATATATATATATTTTTTTTTAACCCATCCTTTGGGTTTGTCTCGCGCCAAACGGGGGGGCCTATGGAAAAAAAAACAAAAAAACGTTTCGGCGCGAGACAACCCCTTTAAGACCTTTTGCAAAATCTCTTCATTTTTTATTGATTGCGCAAATAAAAACAATTTGCAGAGATTTATGTAGGGCTCACTGTAAAAAATGGTATATTAGTTATAATGTAAATCCAAAACTCCAGCTCACCGTGCGGACACAACGACCGTCGGGCGCGGACACAACGACAATACGGTGCACGGACACAACGACCGTCGGGCGCGGACACAACGACCATACGGTGCGCGGACACAACGACCATATGGTGCGCGGACACAACGACCGTCGGGCGCGGACACAACGACCATACGGTGCACGGACACAACGACCGTCGGGCGCGGACACAACGACCTTACGGTGCGCGGACACAACGACCATACGGTGCGCAGACACAACGACCGTCGGGCGCGGACACAACGACCGTCAGGCGCGGACACAACGACCGTCGGGCGCGGACACAACGACCGTCGGGCGCGGACACAACGACCGTCGGGCGCGGACACAACGACCGTCGGGCGCGGACACAACGACCGTCGGGCGCGGACACAACGACCGTCGGGCGCGGACACAACGACCATACGGTGCGCGGACACAACGACCGTCGGGCGCGGACACAACGACCATACGGTGCACGGACACAACGACCGTCGGGCGCGGACACAATGACCATACGGTGCGCGGACACAACGACCATACGGTGCGCGGACACAACGACCGTCGGGCGCGGACACAACGACCATACGGTACACGGACACAACGACCGTCGGGCGCGGACACAACGACCATACGGTGCGCGGACACAATGACCGTCGGGCGCGGACACAACGACCATACGGTGCACGGACACAACGACCGTCGGGCGCGGACACAACGACCGTCGGGCGCGGACACAACGACCATACGGTGCACGGACACAACGACCGTCGGGCGCGGACACAACGACCTTACGGTGCGCGGACACAACGGCCATACGGTGCGCGGACACAACGACCGTCGGGCGCGGACACAACGACCATACGGTGCGCGGACACAACGACCATACGGTGCGCGGACACAACGACCGTCGGGCGCGGACACAACGACCATACGGTGCACGGACACAACGACCGTCGGGCGCGGACACAACGACCATACGGTGCGCGGACACAACGGCCATACGGTGCGCGGACACAACGGCCATACGGTGCGCGGACACAAGGACCATACGGTGCGCGGACACAACGACCATACGGTGCGCAGACACAACGACCATACGGTGCGCAGACACAACGACCATACGGTGCGCAGACACAACGACCATACGGTGCGCAGACCCAACGACCATCGGGCGCGGACACAACGACCATACGGTGCACGGACACAACGACCATACGGTGCGCGGACACAACGACCATACGGTGCGCGGACACAACGACCATACGGTGCGCGGACACAACGACCGTCGGGCACGGACACAACGACCATACGGTGCGCAGACACAACGACCGTCGGGCGCGGACACAACGACCATACTGTGCGCGGACACAACGACCGTCGGGCGCGGACACAACGACCATACAGTGCGCAGACACAACGACCATACGGTGCGCGGACACAACGACCATACGGTGCGCGGACACAACGACCATACGGTACGCGGACACAACGACCGTCGGGCACGGACACAACAACAATACGGTGCGCGGACACAACGACCGTACAGTGCGCGGACACAAGGACCATACGGTGCGCAGACACAACGACCATACGGTGCGCAGACACAACGACCATACGGTGCGCGGACACAACGACCATACGGTGCGCGGACACAACGACCGTCGGGCGCGGACACAACGACCATACGGTGCGCGGACACAACGACCGTCGGGCGCGGACACAACGACCATACGGTGCGCGGACACAACGACCATACGGTGCGCGGACACAACGACCGTCGGGCGCGGACACAACGACCATACGGTGCGCGGACACAACGACCATACGGTGCGCGGACACAACGACCATACGGTGCGCGGACACAACGACCGTCGGGCGCGGACACAACGACCATACTGTGCGCGGACACAACGACCGTCGGGCGCGGACACAACGACCATACAGTGCGCAGACACAACGACCATACGGTGCGCGGACACAACGACCATACGGTGCGCGGACACAACGACCATACGGTACGCGGACACAACGACCGTCGGGCACGGACACAACAACAATACGGTGCGCGGACACAACGACCGTACAGTGCGCGGACACAAGGACCATACGGTGCGCAGACACAACGACCATACGGTGCGCAGACACAACGACCATACGGTGCGCGGACACAACGACCATACGGTGCGCGGACACAACGACCGTCGGGCGCGGACACAACGACCATACGGTGCGCGGACACAACGACCGTCGGGCGCGGACACAACGACCATACGGTGCGCGGACACAACGACCGTCGGGCGCGGACACAACGACCATACGGTGCGCGGACACAACGACCATACGGTGCGCGGACACAACGACCATACGGTGCGCGGACACAACGACCATACGGTGCGCGGACACAACGACCATACGGTGCGCGGACACAACGACCATACGGTGCGCGGACACAACGACCGCTGCCTGTACCGTTTATGGATTTGGAATAAAAGAACTTTGTTTTACTTCATCCTCTGGTCTGCTGCGGATCTTCTTTATTTATTTGGACACAACGACCGTCAGGCGCGGACACAACGACCGTCGGGCGCGCAGACACAATGACCGTACGGTGTGCAGACACAAGGACCGTCGGGTGCGCAGACACAACGACCATACGGTGCGCGGACACAACGACCATACGGTGCGCGGACACAACGACCATACGGTGCGCGGACAAGTGCAGGCACACCCCCACAACACTAGAGAACAGAAGCTCCGGTAATTCCGTGGATACCAGAATAAAAACAGTGTTTTATTTCGACATCATGGATGAAAACATCGAGATATAAAACCCAACAAAAAGCCCAAACATGAATAAAACAATGTTATTTAGCATAGTACACAATGTAACCGCGCGCACGGACTCCATCAGCCCTCTGGGATCGTATCAGCATATAAACTGAACTCGCCCACCGCGGAGCAGATCGGCAGGCACATCACGTCCGGCTATCTGGATGTCATTATCAGCAGGCGAGGCGTCTCACTGTGGATCAGGCGGTTACTCCTCTATTTGTCCCCTGATCAACCTCCGCAGTATCAGAGCAGCACAATGTGGGGGGACGCTTCTGGTTACAACTCGAAGCCCCCTTTACACAATAACTGCTCAGTCTGAACACCGCCAACGATCGAACGACCAACGACTAGAGATGAACGAACCTACTCGTTTCGAGTAATTACTCGATCAAGCACCACGATTTTCGAGTACTTCGTTACTCGGGTGAAAAGATTCTACCAACGACCAATCATTCGCTTTTCATTCATTTCGAGCAGACATAAAAATCATTGTTGCCTCGTTCATTAAAAAACATGAACGCAATAGTTTAAGGAACCCCCGTCGGCTCCGTCATCGCATCCATGATGACCTGCGAAAAACGGAACACACGGTTTCTGCTCCACGGCAAAAAAACTAAACAAACAAATGGAGCCAAAATGTTTTTTTTTGTTCATTTCGCCTCTTAAAAAAAAATCAACAAGACTGATCAAAAAAGCCATATATACCCCAAAATGATACAAATACGAACTGGAGCTTGTCACACACAGAGAACGAGTCCCACTGAGCCACGGCCGGGGGAAGGACAACCCCTGTTTTGGAAAAAGAAAATGTATTTTGGAATCGCAGCATTCCGAGCGCCATCGCCTTGTTATTGTGCAAAAGTGCAAAAACCTAAAAAAATATTGATTGTTATTGTTGCAATTGTACCGAAATGCAGAAATAAATGTGTTCTGTTATTGATGCTGCATGATCACTGATGTAACAAACCTGCGGCAGAACTGCCTTACAGGAAAATCACTGAACGTTCTAGAATACATTATATGGACTCAAAAATGGCAACAATAAAAACTACAGCTCGCCGCGCAAAAGATATCCCTCCCGCAGCCGTGGGGGCGGGGAAATAAAAACATTATCAGTAGAGGTGAAAGTGTCCAAAAAGTGTTGGTGACCGTAGGTGGGTTATAACCATTTGTCTGATTGTTTCCTGCGTTCCTCCACTTCACCTGCGCCGGATCTCTGCACCGCCATCTTACTTTCGCTCAGTGTCTGTGAAATTTGGTTGTGCAGAAGCCGAGCCGCAGCGTTCATGATGTTAACAGTCTTCTTCTGCTTTTTCTATTAGTCATGCGACACCAACTCTGTGAGGTCAAGGACGAGATTTCCACTGAGGACCCCAACTAACGGGGAGACTTGTCCGGAGGACTTGGAGACTGATCCGTGCGTCCTCAACAGTAATTGCTTCCACTACCGGTATAATGTGACAGGTAGGAGCGCCCCTCCCCACGGATATTATAATCTGTACTACCAGCGCGGCCTAATAAATCCCTCCAGAGATGTCTGCCACGCTGATGAGTACATTCAATGTGCCCATATATTATGCATTCATCTAATCTCTCATCAGATTTATGTTACTTGGGGAATTTTATGCATATAATGAATGGATCCCCATATAAAGCTGATGGCTGGAGGTCCCGGATTCTCCTACCTAGCCACAACTGTAATCCTAGAGAGATGCAGATCTACTAGAGTAGGAAGCAACTCTGAGGGTCATCGGGTTTTCAAGTCATTGGGTCCAACCCTTGCTCAGTGCAGGATCACTAGATCATCCCAGACAGATGTCTGTCCGGCCTCTGAACACTTCCATTGAAAGAGAACTCTCCACCTCCCGTGCCAACATGTTCCACTCATTAATCCCCTCCCTGTCTAATATCTAATCTGTGTCTCCTCCCTTTCAGTTTCATCCCATTGCTTCTAATCTTTCCTTGTGCAGATGAGAATAGGGCTGATCCCTCTGCACTGTGACAGCCCTTCAGATATTTGTAGACGGCTATTAAGTCTCCTCTCAGCCTTCACTTCTGCAAACTAAACATCCCCAGACCCTTTAAACTTGCTCCAGTTTGTCTCTGTCTGTTTTAAAGTGGTCTGACTAACGAAGAGTAGAGGGGATAATGATGTCACGTGATATACATATACATTCTATGCTTCTCTTAATACATCCCAGAATTGTGTTTGCCGGTATAGAATCAGGCTCACAGGCCTGTAGTTTCCTGGATCCACCTTCTTCCCTTTTTTCAAAATAGGGACAACAATTGCCCTTTTCCAATCTTCTGGGACTTCTCCTGTTCCTCAGGAATGTTTAAAAATTATGGTAAGTGGTTCAGCAATTACCTCTGCTAAGTGTTTGCTCACCATCTCTCTGCTTAAAGATAGCCTGCATTCTCCCTCCCCCCCCCCCCCCCCAATAACACAGGGAAGATCAGCTGATGTTACATCTACTTTCCGTGAGAAAACAGATACAAAATAGGAACTTAAAAGTTCTTCCTTCTCAACATCATTCTTAACCAATTTACCATTTTCATCTTGTAAGCATCCAATAGCATATTTGAACTTTCTTTTGCTTTTGACCCCCAAATCCTTTTTTATTGCTTTTGGCCTCTCCTGCAAGCCTCAATTCATTATCAGCTTTATCTTTTCTGACACTTGCCCTACAGTTTCTGCAGACCGCATTATATTCTTCTTTAGATATTCCCCCCTCTTCCCATTTGATAAACATATTTTTCTTCCTCTTTAACATGTGTACAAGTTCTGTGTTCATCCATCCAGGTCTCTTTAAATGCTTCCTATTCTTCCTACTTTTAGGGATTGGTAACGATTGTGCTCTGAGAATCTCATTTCACAATATTTCCCAACCTTCTTGGACATTTCTGTCCTTAAGAACATCCAGTCATTGGATTCTTCCTCTTTCTGAGTTCATTGAAATCTGCCTTTCTGAAATCCAACCTTGACGTCTGAGTCTTCTCAGGTCTTCCTCCCCTTGTTATCCAACATCCAAGGATATCATGATCACTGCCTCCTAAGGTCTCAGCCACCCTTACTTCCTCAACCATTCCCTCCTTGTTGGTGAGAATTAGGTCCAAGATAGCAGATCCCCTTGTTTTCTCTTCTACCTTCTGGAAGATAAAGTTGTCACCAAGAGCGGATAAGAATCTGTTGGATCCATTACTTTTACCTGAGAGATTCCCAACAAATGTCTGGATGGGTAAAATCTCCCATGATCACTATGTCATGCTTTTTTGAGAACTTATCTTCTGCTTGTCCAGACAGCCTATAGTAAATGCCTACAATGGTCTCCTTTCTGTTGTTCTCTCCTTGTATTCTTACCCAAACAGTTTCTACAGAACTCCCAGCTCTGAAGCTTGAATCTCTGTGGAGATGAATGTTCTCCTAACATACAACACAACACCTCCTCTTCCCTGTTTCCCCAAAATAAGACAGTGTCTTATATTATTTTTTGCCCCAAAAGATATGCTAGGTCTTATTTTCAGGGGATGTCTTATTTTTCCATGAAGAAGAATTCACATTTATTGTTGAACAAAAAAATGCACATTTATTATCTGCTGTCCAGTAGTTGTCATCACAGACCAGCAGAACCAGAGAAAACTGTGAATTCTATCAAGAATGTGTTGTTCCTGCCATTATCTCCATGTACAACAATCTATGGTACATTTACCGATCCTGATATTTATGAACACAAAGCAAGATGTATCCAATGACAGTCATTCATCATCTTCTGGAACATCAGAACAATCAAAACCCGGAACTTCCTGGTGAATTTCTTGTGACTCCATTTCTTTCAGAATCATTGGCCCAAATCTCTCATGTCTAGTGATAGCCCTGTCCTTGCATGAGGACTTCTTGTCTTGTCTGACTCTCACACAGGGCCACAAGAAATAAGGGCTGTAAAGTACCTGGCTCCCACACACTGTCTGCAGACCATCACCCACAGCAGTTCTTGGACCACTTGTACAGCAGGGATGGTATTGCAGCTTCCGGCCACCAGGGGGAGCTCATCACAGCAGACTCGCACAGCAGGGACAGAGCTAGGTTTTACTTTTAGGGGAGGCCTTGTATTTTCAGGGAACACAATATTAGGTCTGTTTCTTATAAATGCATTGTATCCTTCAAGCCTTGTATCCAATCATGTGTATCATCCCACCAAGCGCCCGTGATGCCTATGACATATTTCATAGATAGATACTAAATACATTAGATTTTTTTACTCTAACATACAGTTGTAATAGAATATGATTTTGTGATCTCCCACAAGGTAAAATGTTGGATCTTTTATACATGTGTCATCATTAATAGCAGGCTGCCCCTCTGTGTTAGTAATGCGGGACTGTCTGTAGCAATATATCTCTTGAACCTATAAAGTCAGTAGTGTGATATTCCCTCTCAGTATATAGTCATTAACTGGTTTAATGAGGCACTGGGAGAAGAATTATTAATTGTATACTTCGGAGACCCATAAATACACGGAGTTCACGCATCATTACTTGTGGTCTTTGACACATTAATATTGTCCACATCTCCACAAGTTTGCTAATAGAAAACTTTGAAACTCGAAGTCCCGAAGTATAATTTATAATGTTCATTCCCCACCATGTAAATACATCACAGACAAACACAGTAGTGCCGCTACAGAAGGGCTGGTGCTCAGGACCCACCAGAGTGTAAAATATACGTCAGAGAGATTTAGAAACTGATACTGTATATTCCCATTTTGGTTTATATTGTACATGCTGTAGATTACCCACCTTTTACTGATCCTGTACTGATCCTGAGTTATATCCTGTATTATCCTCCAGAGCTGCACTCACTATTCTGCTGGTGGAGTCACTGTGTACATACATTACTTATCCTGTACTGATCCTGAGTTACATCCTGTATTATCCTCCAGAGCTGCACTCACTATTCTGCTGGTGGAGTCACTGTGTACACACATTACTTATCCTGTACTGATCCTGAGTTACATCCTGTATTATACTCCAGAGCTGCACTCACTATTCTGCTGGTGGAGTCACTGTGTACATACATTACTTATCCTGTACTGATCCTGAGTTACATCCTGTATTATACTGCAGAGCTGCACTCACTATTCTGCTGGTGGAGTCACTGTGTACATACATTACTTATCCTGTACTGATCCTGAGTTACATCCTGTATTATACCCCAGAGCTGCACTCACTATTCTGCTGGTGGAGTCACTGTGTACATACATTACTTATCCTGTACTGCTCCTGAGTTACATCCTGTATTATACCCCAGAGCTGCACTCACTATTCTGCTGGTGGAGTCACTGTATACATACATTACTTATCCTGTACTGATCCTGAGTTACATCCTGTATTATACCCCAGAGCTGCACTCACTATTCTGCTGGTGGAGTCACTGTGTACATACATTACTTATCCTGTACTGCTCCTGAGTTACATCCTGTATTATACCCCAGAGCTGCACTCACTATTCTGCTGGTGGAGTCATCACTTATCCTGTACTGATCCTGAGTTACATCCTGTAGATCTTTTATTATAAAAGTAAAAAACAGAACAAAGACAAACTGTAACAATCAGAATAACCATATAAAGCAATATAAGGCCCTTCCCCCACAGTCCGTGATCCATAAACAAAGTAAATGCCCATATCCGGGTTTCCCCCCGCCGTACACACCCACACACATACACACTCTACATATAACACAATATACAACTATAACACAATATACAAGTATATGCCTGAATATAAAACTAAGGAAACTATAACTACATAAACCCTGTAAACTATAACTCCAGGTCCAGCCGTACCGCACTGCACCCACACAGAACAAATGGAAGCAATAACATAAACAAAAACATAAAGAACTGAAATAGCAACATAAATAAGCAAATTCAAACAGAAAGACCGAGCCAACTGGCATAAAACTAACTAAAAAAAATTTTATTTTTCTTTTTGGGTCCCCAGTGCAGCTTGGGGGCCAAGCCTGCTCCATCAGTCCGTGCCCAGAGTTCTTAGTTCAGGACGTGCCAAGCCACACCAGGGTTTTTTTTTTTTTATAAATACCACACAGTGCCCGCCGCAGCCTGGGGGCCATGCCCGCTCCACCAGTCCGTGCCCAGAGTTCAATGTTCGAGACGTGCCAGGCTACGGCTCAAGGCGTGAATCCCACTCCCCCCAACTCCCCCACCCAACCTACCTACCACCCAAAACGTGAATATATACAATATACAATATATACAAAACCATAATACACTCCAATACCAACATGCGTAATATATACTATATACATAACCTGAAAGCCTAAGGTCGGCTCTCCTGCAGCCCTACTTCATTCCATTTTGCCCAAATCAAAACAAAAAGCTTCATGGTGCACTCACAGCCCCCCACCAGGATTGGAGGTGATAAGCCGGGCACAGACATCACAATGTACTATCCCTTGAATTTAAAAAAGGTCTCCCTATTCTCTCCCTAATTTGCCCTAGACTGTCCTTAGTCTGCCCCTCAGTCTGACCCTTCATGGAAACCTGTCCCTGCCCTATCCCTCCTCTCTCCCTATCCTGTCCCTATTCTCTCCCTACTCTTCCCCTAGAAAATTAAGAAACCACTGTCCCTAACGAAATACAAGCCCTCTCCATAGGAGAGAAGCCTTAGATGTGCCCAGCCTCTCATACTCCAAAGAACGCACCTTCACCAGGTCACCCAGGATGTTCCTACATACCGTATCCACGGGGAGGACTTTCAGCTCCGTCGAGATTAAACACCGTGCACTCCAGATGTGGAACCTGACCACTAGGCTAACTAGGAATAAAGTGCAGCGGTCCCTGCCACCAAGACCTCTGAAGGCTCCATAAGCCCACTCCGCATAGGAGAGGTGTGCCAGCTGACGCCAGCCTATGGAGACCCCTACCTGTTGGTATACCTCTGTATTAAAGGGGCACTGAAGCAGGAAATGCTCCATGCTTTCCAGCACATCGCTGCACTCCTGACGGGGGCAACCCCTGTCAATCAGAGGCCTGCTCTTCAAGTTACCCCTTACATACAGTCTCCCGTGAAAGCAGCGCCAAGCCAAGTCCCAAAACTTCAAGGGGACCCGGGTTGAATTCAGTAAACGTAACCCTCCCTCCGGGTCCCGACTTGGGCAGTCCTTGAGTGCCAGGGGATTCTGGAAATGGGTCAACAGGACCCTTTCGTCGAGTAGCCTCCTCGACAGAGTCCTGATCTCCCACATCCCCAGACCCCACCAGCATATCACTTTCAGAACCAAGGTAGCGTAAGCCGGGAAATATCTGTGCTGCGTGCGAAGGTCCTTCACTCACCCTCCTGCTTCACATTCCTGGAAGAAGAGCCGAAAGCATCCCTGGCAGGAGTAGACCCACAGAGGAGCCCTCTCCTGCCAGAGGTTGCCTATGTTGATCTTAAAAAAGGTGTCTACAAGAAACACCACAGAGTTGACCATAGACAACCCCCCTAGACTCCTTGTGCGGTAGTTAACATCTCTACTGATTAGGTTCAACCTATTTCTCCACAACATTAGGAAGAACAGGTTGTACACCCGGGTCCAGAGAGGCTCTGGCAAAATGCATACGCTGCCCAGGTAGTTAAATTACAGGAGCAGGTATGTTTTGATCAAGCTAACCGTTTCCCAAAGGGTCAATGACCAACCCTTCCACTGATTAACCTTCCTGCCTACCCAATTTTGCGTGGCGTAATCCGCTGGTCAAATATGATGCCAAGTGTGGGGCAGCAAAAGGGTGTCCGGGACATCAAATGTATGATCCCCCTTTCTAACCAGTGATTCTCACACTTATCCCAGTTGACCCTGGATCCGGATGTCTCCGCGTAACACTCCACCTCCGACACCACAAGGCAAGCCTTCCCTCTTGAGGACACGAAAAGCGTGATATCATCGGCATACGCTACCGCCCTCGGAGTGGCCCCCAACACTACCCGGTCAATCCCAACGCTCGCCATAGGTCAACGATCATCCCTCCTAAGGAAAGGATCTATCGCAAATACATACAGCAGGTCTTATAATACTCAGATGTTGAGCCATCTAGATCTGGTGATTTTTGTGCCGGAGCCCAACAATCACCAGTCTAAGTTCCTCTTCTCTGATCTCTTCTGTCAAAAGACCAAGAGAGGTGTCTACCGCTGGCTCAGGGACCGTTTCAGCCAGGAAAGCCAACATCCTGTCCCAATTTAGATCCCTCTTTCCTAAGAGTTGCTAGTAGTAGGATCTGACAACCTCCAGATTCCCTGATCTGGATCGATTCAGGGACCCTGTAGAATCGTAGAATGGACCATAGAGTTGGAAGGGACCTCCAGGGTCATGGGGTCCAACCCCCTGCTCAGTGCAGGATCACTAAATCATCCCAGACAGATGTCTGTCCGGCCAGTGCTTGAACACTTTTATTGAAGGAGAACTCACCACCTCCCATGGCAACCTGTTCCACTCATTGATGACCTTCACTGTCAGAAAGTTTTTTCTAATATCTAATTTTTGTCTCCTTCCTTTCAGTTTCATCCCATTGCTTCTAGTCTTTCCTTTTGCAGATGAGAATGGGGCTGATCCCTCTGCACTGTGACAGCCCTTCAGATATTTGTAGGCAGCTATTAAGGCCTCCTTCCCACGGACGGATTTCCGCCGCGTAATACGCGGCGAAAATCCGCCACGTTGCCAGCAGCTATTAGGTTCTATTGAACCTAATAGCTCAATGCTCACGGTGCGGAATTCCATCGTGGAATTCCGCACCGTGAAATCTCCCGTCCTCACCCGCGTCATGCTCTATTTGCCGCGGGTGTACGCACGGCCGGCTTCCATTGCAGTCAATGGAAGCCGTCCGCTCATGCTATCTTCCGCTGTAGCACAGCGGAAGATAGCGTGAAATCGCCTCTCCGCCCACCGCCGCCGCGTCATATAACACGGCCGGCTGCGTCATGTGACGCTGTGGGCGTGTCTTGTGACGTGGCCGGCGTGTCACATGACGCTGCGGAGCGTCACATCGAAGCGTCATGCGGGACCCAGGACGCCGGATCCGCTGGTAAGTATGGGGTCTCTGGGGGGGCGCCGTGACAGCCGTGTGCAGCCGGTCTAAGTCTCCTCTCAGCCTTCTCTTCTGCTAAACATTCCCAGATCCTTTAACCGTTCCTCATAGGACATGATTTGCAGACCGCTCACCATCTTGGTAACTCTTCTCTGAACTTGCTCAGAACTTTCTCCAGTTTGTCTGTCTTTTTTAAAGTGGGGTGCCCAGAACTGGACCCAGTATTCCAGATTAGGTCTGACTAAGGAAGAGTAGAGGGGGATAATGACCTCATGTGATCTAGACTCTATACTTCTCTTAATACATCCCAGAATTGTGTTTGCCTTTATGGCTGCTGCATCACATTGTTGACTCATGTTCAGTCTATGATCTATTAGTATACCCAAGTCTTTTTCACATGTGCTGCTGCTTAGCCCAATTCCTCCCATTATGTATGTACCATTCTGTTAGTCGCCGCCCACTGTGCAAGCTTTTCTACACCTTTTTGAATACCCTCTCTCTCTTCCCTAGTGTTAGCTATCCCTCCTAGCTTGGGTGGTCTGCAAATTTGATCAGTTTCCCATCAATTCCCTCCTCCAGATCATTTATAACAATTTTGACCAACACTGGGCCTAGGACAGAGCCTTGTGGTCCCCACTTGATACATTCTTCCACTTGGATGTGCAGCCATTTATGACCACTCTTTGAGTACGATCACTCAGCCAGTTGTGAATCCACCTAATAGTTGCCTTGTTGATCCCATATTTGGTCATTTTTTCAATAAGTATGGTATGAGATACTTTGTCAAATGCTTTACTAAAGTCAAGATATACTATATCCACCGCATTTGCCTGATCAACCCAGTTGGTGATTCTGTCATAGAAGGAAATTGTATTCGTCTGGCATGACTTGCTTGTTACAAACCCATGCTGGCTCTTGTTAATTACTCCATTTCCATCCAAGTACTTGTATACATGCTGTTTAATAATTTGTTCGGCGATCTTTCCCGGTATAGAAGTCAGGCTCACAGGCCTGTAGTTTCCTGGATCCACCTTCTTCCCCCTTTTTAAAGATAGGGACAACATTTGCCCTTTTCCAATTTTCTGTGACTTCTCCTGTTCTCCAGGAATTTTTAAAGATTATGGCGAGTGGTTCAGCAATTACCTCCGCTGCTTCCTTTAGTATCCTAGGATGAAATTCATCTGGGCCTTGAGACTTGAATTCATGTAAGTTAGCTAAGTGTTCCCTCACCATCTCTCTGCTTATAGATAGCCTGCATTCTTTTATTCCCCCAATAGTACAGGGAAGATCAGCTGATGTTACATCTACTTTCTGAGAGAAAACAGATACAAAATAGGAATTTAAAAGTTCTTCCTTTTCAACATCATTCTTAACCAATTCACCATTTTCATCCTATAAACATCCAATAGCATCTTTGACTTTTCTTTTGACCCCCGAAAAGCTTTTTTTTAATTGCTTTTGGCCTCTCTTACAAGCCTCAATTCATTATCAGCTTTATCTTTTCTGACACTTGCCCTACAGTTTCTGCAGACCCCATTATATTCTTCTTTAGATATCCCCCTTTTTCCATTCGATAAACATATTTTTCTTCCTTTTCAACATGTGTACAAGTTCTGTGTTCATCCATCCGAGTCTCTTTAAATGCTTCCCATTCTTCCATCTTTTAGGGATTGGTAACGATTGTGCTCTGAGAATCTCATTCCACAATATTTCCCAACCTTCTTGGACATTTCTGTCCTTAAGAACATCCAGCCATTGGATTCTTTTTATCCTCTTTCTGAGTTCAGTAAAATCTGCCTTTCTGAAATCCAACCTTGAGGTCTGAGTCTTTTCAGGTCTTCCTCCCCTTGTTATCTAACATCCAAGGATATCATGATCACTGCCTCCTAAGGTCCCAGCCCCCCTTACTTCCTCAACCATTCCCTCCCTGTTAGTAAGAATTAGGTCCAAGATAGCGGATCCTCTTGTTTTCTCTTCTACCTTCTGGAAGATAAAGTTGTCAGCAAGAGCAGATAAGAATTTGTTGGATCCATTACTTTTACCTGAGAGATTCCCAACAAATGCCTGGATGGGTAAAATCTCCCATGATCACTATGTTGGGCTTCCTTGAGAGCTTGGCCATCTGATGTAGAAAGAGTTCCTGCATATCTTCTGCTTGTCCAGGCAGCCTATAGTAAATGCCTACAATGGTGTCCTTTCTGTTGTTCTCTCCTTGTATTCTTACCCACACAGTTTCTACAGAACTCCCAGCTCTGAAGCTTGAATCTCGGTGGAGATGATGCTTTCCTAACATACAACACAACACCTTCTCCCCTCTTATTAGGTGTGTTTCTTATAAATACATTGTATCCTTCAAGCCTTGTATCCAATCATGTGTATCATCCCACCAAGTTTCTGTGATGTCTATGACATCATATTTCTCTTCCTGTGTTAGGAGCTCCAATTCTCCCTGTTTGTTTCCCATGCTCCGGGCATTTGTGTAGAAACATGTTAGTTTGTGATCGGGGACTCTTGCTCCTCTACTTGCCTTCTGAATTGTTTGTCTTTGTTCTTTCTTTCCACTTCTAATAGCGAAGGTCTCAAATGTATTAATTAGCTGTATATTTTTGCCTTTCACTTCCCTTCCCATATTGTTCTAGTTTAAAGCTCTCCTAATAAGTGAAGCAAGGTGCCCACCAAATATATGCTTACCTGTCTGTAAGGTACAACCCGTCTCTAGCAAGCAGGCCATCATAAAGGTAATTCACTCCATGGTCTAGAAATGCAAATCTTGGCTGACGGCACCTTCAATGTAGCCAGTTGTTCACCTCTAGAATCTTGTTCCTTCTTCTTATTCCATGGCCATCCACTGGGAGGATGGATGAGAAGACCACCTGTGCTCCTAGTTCCTTCACCTTCTTTCCGAGGTCTTCAAAGTCTCTGTAGATAGTTGCAAGGTCCTTTTTTTGGAGTGTCATCTGTCCCTACATGTATTAGTAGGAATGGATGGTGTTCTGGAGGACTGAAGAGTCTTGACAGCCTATCAGACACATCTTGGATTTGTGCACCTGGAAGACAGCACACCACTGGTGAGGTGTCAGGTCTGCAGACAGCGGCCTCTGTTCCTCTCAATAGGGAATCTCCCACAACCACCGCTCTCCTTCTCTTCACAACAGCACTTCTTTTTCTCCATTCAAGAGGACTCTGTGTTCTTACTACACAGTTCTTTGTGGGTAGAGTCATCTCTTGCTGTACCTCTTTCTCCTCTGCTCTTTGTGGGTAGAGTCATTTCTTGCTGTACCTCTTTCTCCTCTGCTCTTTGTGGGTGGAGTCATTTCTTGCTGTACCTCTTTCTCCTCTGTTCTTTGTGGGTAGAGTCATCTCTTGCTGTACCTCTTTCTCCTCTGTTCTTTGTGGGTAGAGTCATTTCTTGCTGTACCTCTTTCTCCTCTGCTCTTTGTGGGTAGAGTCATTTCTTGCTGTACCTCTTTCTCCTCCGTTCTTTGTGGGTAGAGTCATTTCCTGCTGTACCTCTTTCTCCTCTGCTCTGTTCTTTGTGGGTAGAGTCATTTCTTGCTGTACCTCTTTCTCCTCTGCTCTTTGTGGATAGTCATTTCTTGCTGTACCTCTTTCTCCTCTGCTCTTTGTGGGTAGAGTCATTTCTTGCTGTACCTCTTTCTCCTCTGCTCTTTGTGGGTAGAGTCATTTCTTGCTGTACCTCTTTCTCCTCTGCTCTTTGTGGGTAGAGTCATTTCTTGCTGTACCTCTCTCTCCTCTGCTCTGTTCTTTGTGGGTAGAGTCATTTCTTGCTGTACCTCTTTCTCCTCTGTTCTTTGTGGGTAGAGTCATTTCTTGTTGTACCTCTTTCTCCTCTGCTCTTTGTGGGTAGAGTCATTTCTTGCTGTACCTCTTTCTCCTCCGCTCTGTTCTTTGTGGGTAGAGTCATTTCTTGCTGTACTATAAGTCAATTCAGTGACCACTGTAGTATTCACTGAGATCCTACATTTTTTGTAAGGGTCGGGCGAGCGGTACTTCCCGAAATCCCTTTCAAAAACCAAGGATGCGTGCGTATCGTATTGTCAGTTCTTGAGCAAAGATTTCACTTTTGAGATCTATTCATGGCTATGTCCAGTGAAAACAACACGTTCGAGTTTCCTCTTCAGGCCGTGATACAGGTGGTACCTGTCCAGGCACCTGAGGTTGGAGAGATGTGGGCGTCGTTCTCTGAATCTTTAATTGCCTTCTTTCCAGCACTGCAATGGTTACATTGGTTCTTCCACCCAGCTGCAGATTGTTGGTCATCTCTTCACCACTATATAAATGCCTGAGACCTGACAGCCTCTGCTGCAGTGTTGATGTATGAGTCTTCATATATGCACATGTCGCTGCTCCTGTGTGTTCCTGTGTTTGCAGTTTATGCCTAGTCTACAGTTTGCTCTAGTACTTGCTCACACCTTGGTTCTTCAGACAACGTGGTGTTATCCTACTTCCTGGCTTCTTGGTGGTCAGTCCTGACAGGGTTAATCAGCGCCTGGATTCCCATGCAGGGCCGCCCTTGTCAGGGCGAATTCTTTGCTATTGTTAGGCAGGGACTTTTCATCTCCTGCTTTCAGCATATTGCTAGATCCCCTGGTCACCTTGCATTCCAAGTCACGCCTTTCAGTGGCGAGCATCCAAGTTTCCGCCCATCCGGGGGGCTCTCTGTAACTTTCATAGAAAACAATATTAGACATTGGTCAGAGAATCCATCTCAATGACGGCACTGGCAAACAGATGGCTTCCTCCTTCAAAAAAACCTGTTTATTTTAGACCTACTCATACCTCTATAAAAAAAAGATGAATTTCCCATGGCTTGGGGTGCGCCATTTGACACCTTTTCTATTTGTCTTAATAACAAGACAAATGGAAAAAGTGGCCTATAGAAACCCCTATCAGGATTTTGTTATTTTTCCTTCCCTGTATTTCTACCCATAGAGATTCCACGTGTTTGTTTCTTTTATAGCTGATGTCAAACTCAGAGGATCCGTAGGGATGGATCAGGGCAAAGATGTCAACCGCCCCGAAGCCCATCTTCAGTAGAAGCACTACTACTCCCCCCCCCCCCCTTCCCGCCATGAGGGACATGTATCATTGCCTCTCCAACGAAGACTGACTATATTCCAATGAGCTACGTCCTGCCCGGGTGTCGGTGGGGACCATACTCACCCCCCCATCCCTTGACTCTTGGAAGGCACCCAAGCCATGTCTCTCTATCCGGAGAGGTATGTCCACCTATCTTCCTCCAACTGTAATTGAATGCTCCACCTTCTGTAAAGGAGGCGGTGCTACAAAATGCCCTCTCTAGAGCCCGGAGACAAGGAGAACTCCCTCCCTCCATCGGCAACACTGTCATAACTCTAATCAGGTGTTGTCTGGATTGGAACCTGCAACCCCTCTTGAGCACCTATACAAACTGTACCTGCTTATGCAGGTGCCCCTATATTAGGAGCACCAAGAGCTCCCTGGGTCTCTGAGCTCTTAATAGCATCAGAAACCCAGGCTGAACTAGGAATATTCCCATTCACACTAGTACCCCTATCACACACATCCTCACCATCCGGACCAGATCTTGGGTCAGGACCAGGGTCCAAGTGGGCCTTAGCAGACCTATGGGGGCAGCACTGCTGCTCCAGCTTCTGCAGCTGCAACTACCGCAATGTTCCCCCCACGGCCAGCACTCTGTGTTATAGCAGAGATGTTTTTAGTTTTTCTTTTGCCTTTCTTTTTACCTTTGCCAGAAGCCTCCGCATCACTTGGACAGAGACCCCACATAGACCGACCTGTCACACAGTAGACGTCAGATCCCGCAGCCTCCAACACATCACTGGCCTTTCTGGCACTAACCATCTGCCATTCCATTCTTCTCATATATAAGAAATCCACAACAAAAGAAGCTTGGACCAGCCCCCCCCCCCCCCCCCCCCCGTCACATACACACATCTCTCCTCCTAAGGCTTCCTTTGCTTTCCTTGATTTTTGTATCCAATTCTGGAATATCCTCACAAAATGTAGACACCCCCCCCCATATCAGGGGGGGATTCCTGCAGCTGTGATTCTTGCAGCACCAAAGCCCACCCTTCCCCCACCTTATGGTTTCCTTCCTCCAGATCAGACGCCTCAGAGGTTGTTGTAGCCCAATCTGCTCCAGCTGGAGATTGCTGGTGCTTGTAGTTGCTGCTGCCATCTCTGTCCTTCCTCACTCCAACCGAGATCGGAGGGAGGAGGTGCGAGACTCCATAGCAAATCAAGTCCAGATATGTGCACTGTCCCTGGGCCCCCAGCAAGATCTATTTGCAATGGGAGGGGGTGGAGCTAAGTTCTACCACTTAGCTCCGCCCCCTCCCATTGCAAATAGTGATGAGGGGCGGAGAGGGGGCGGAGTGCACTGCTCAGTGCACTGCTCTCGGCTTTTCTAGTCTCCTCCCCCTGCAGAGAGGGACGCAGTATATCGGCACCCGGCCGATATACGGTCGTCTGAGTGCGCCCTTACATAACAGTTAGTCTGCATGTTCAATTATATCTTTATCTTACTAGCGGAAAAAAAAAAAAATCTTCCTTTTTTTCTCCTTTGGAAAAATATACTCGTGTTTGATTCCTATATATATATATATATATATATATATATATATATATACACATACTCATACATATATACACAGGTCTGACTTATAATTTAACCCCTGAGGGGATCTAGCCCACAGTTTCTCTCTAATCAATACATCATGAAGCGTTGCCTCGTCTGTTGTGGGTTACTTACTTCTCTATACCAAAACATATAAAACTAGCGCTGCTACGTGAGTGCGAATTAACAAACTGCTTAGCCGAAGTTGAGCGACCAGTTTGACCTTTTGCTATATATTGTAGATGGTCTGATATTCTGATGCTCAATTTACGTGTAGTGCATCCAATATACGGTAACTTACACGTCGTACCACCCCACATGGCGAACCGCGTCCGAAATAAAAATTAAGAACGCCAGAAATGCGCCTTTTTCGGCATTCTGTCTCCAAGAAAAAAATGCAATAAAAAGTGATCAAAAAGTGGTATGTATTTCAAAATGGTACCAATGGAAGCTGTAGGACGTCCCGCAAGAACGAGCCGCGCACTACTATGTGGCCGGAAAAATAAAAAGTAATTGCGCGCAGAAGATGGCGGCAGAAAATAATTAAAAAATGTAATGTTATTGAAAAAAATAAAAAAGTGCAGCAAAAAAAAAAAACCTACATGAGTTTAGCCTGGCAGTAATCGTACCGACCCGCAGAATAACGTCATCAGGCCATTCCTGTTGCAGTTTCTGCGCCGTAGAAACAAGACGCACCGAAAGATGTGAAAGATGGCGCAATTCTTTTTTTTTCTCTCTCTCCACTTAGAACTTTTTAAAAGTTTTTCTGTACATTAAATGGCACCAATGAAAAACACAACCCGTCCCGCAAACAGCATCGCTAATGGATAAATAAACGAGTTACAGTTTCTTAAAATGAAAAAAAAAAAAAGGCTTGGTCAAGAAGGGGTTAAATACCTTGAATATGAGCCGCGCCACTATTGTTCAGCTTTACCCGTGGGGTCAGCGGCCTTTAATGTTACAGAAACAAAGCAATTACTTTCCATTATAATATTTTTTTAAATGTGTTGCCCTGTGTAATCGTGCGTGTAAACGGGCCTGGACTCTGATGTGTAGCCGTGCGTGTAAACGGGCCTGGACTCTGATGTGTAATCGTGCGTGTAAACGGGCCTGGACTCTGATGTGTAATCGTGCGTGTAAACGGGCCTGGACTCTGATGTGTAACCGTGCATGTAAATGGGCCTGGACTCTGATGTGTAACTGTGCGTGTAAACGGGCCTGGACTCTGATGTGTAACCGTGCGTGTAAACGGGCCTGGACTCTGATGTGTAACTGTGCGTGTAAACGGGCCTGGGCTCTGATGTGTAACCGTGCGTGTAAACGGGCCTGGACTCTGATGTGTAACCGTGCGTGTAAACGGGCCTGGACTCTGATGTGTAACTGTGCGTATAAACGGACCTGGACTCTGATGTGTAATCGTGCGTGTAAACGGGCCTGGACTCTGATGTGTAACTGTGCGTGTAAACGGGCCGGACTCTGATGTGTAAACGTGCGTGTAAACGGGCCTGGACTCTGATGTGTAACCGTGCATGTAAATGGGCCTGGACTCTGATGTGTAATTGTGCGTGTAAACAGGCCTGGACTCTGATGTGTAACTGTGCGTGTAAACGGCCTGGACTCTGATGTGTAACCGTGCATGTAAACGGGCCTGGACTCTGATGTGTAAACGTGCATGTAAATGGGCCTGGACTCTGATGTGTAACCATGCGTGTAAACGGGCCTGGACTCTGATGTGTAATCGTGCGTGTAAACGGGCCTGGACTCTGATGTGTAACCTAAACGGGCCTGGACTTTGATGTGGGGGATATTTTGCAGTGCCTTCAGCCTGTCTTCTCAGTAATGGTTGATACCAGGGAACAATAGCCTGCATTCAGCTGCACAGTACTCTTTCAGCCCCCTCTGATACCCGCGCTCCGCCCGCCGATCAGGCGACGCTCGGCACATTTGTTTTTAGAGCTTCTAACTTATTACAATGTAGATATTTAATTAAAATGCAAATGATGAGATTTAATTCAATTATGAATAATGAGAAAATCTAATTAATTTTGCTTGAAATTCATGTAATTACTGAATTCCGGACGATTCCGTCCTCTCAGATACTTCTTATCGTTCTCCCGGCAGCATCTGTCCTGCTGTGTGACGCCCACTGCCTGGTTTTCACGTCAGTCACAGTCGGGCTTGTTTTGGGGCACATTCTCCTGAAGGTGCTGGTGGCCAACGGTTGGCATTCACTGCCTGGCAGCAGAGTCAGATACAGAGCTTATGCCCGGCCCGCTGACTGCACTCCACACCTCCACCAGCTCCTGGCACTGTGATCAGTCCCCATCGCTCTCGGTCAGTTGGTGGCAGCAGACTTTAGTGACAGTGAGCCTTGAGCACCGCCCACTTGACACATTCACAGTACTGAAAGCTGGATCTAGGAGAAGCTAGTAAAGTGGAACAGGGGGCGGCATGGGGGTGGGGGGTGGGGGCGGGGGGTATAAACCAAATACAGCATTGGAGCCATCAGGGCGGAAGCTGCAAAACAGCCGCCCCCCGCCCCGAGGACATGGGAAGGTGTCTTTAAAGGAACACACTATTATAATAGAATCAAACACCAGTAGTGCTGCTCTACTTAACCTCTTCATGACCGGACAATTTTGTGCCTTAAAGACCAAGTGATTTTCATCATCACATTACAAAACCCATAACCTGTTGACATCGCTGTATGAGGGCGTGTTTTTGTGGGACAAGTTGTATATTTTACTGGCTGCACTCTGGGGGACATATAATGTGTTGTAGATGTTACTGGCTGCACTCTGGGGGACATAATGTGTTGGAGATGTTACTGGCTGCACTCTGGAGGACATATAATGTGTTATAGATGTTACTGGCTGCACTCTGGGGGACATATAATGTGTTGGAGATGTTACTGGCTGCACTCTGGGGGACATAATGTGTTGGAGATGTTACTGGCTGCACTCTGGGGGACATATAATGTGTTGGAGATGTTACTGGCCACACTCTGGGGGGACATATAATGTGTTATAGATGTTACTGGCTGCACTCTGGAGGACATATAATGTGTTGTAGATGTTACTGGCTGCACTCTGGGGGACATATAATGTGTTGGAGATGTTACTGGCTGCACTCTGGGGGACATATAATGTGTTGTAGATGTTACTGGCTGCCCTCTGGAGGACATATAATGTGTTGGAGATGTTACTGGCTGCACTCTGGGGGACATATAATGTGTTATAGATGTTACTGGCTGTACTCTGGAGGACATATAATGTGTTATAGATGTTACTGGCCACACTCTGGGGGACATATAATGTGTTGTAGATGATACTGGCTGCACTCTGGGGGACATATAATGTGTTGGAGATGTTACTGGCTGCACTCTGGGGGACATATAATGTGTTGGAGATGTTACTGGCTGCACTCTGGGCGGCATATAATGTGTTGGAGATGTTACTGGCTGCACTCTGGAGGACATATAATGTGTTGGAGATGTTACTGGCCGCACTCTGGGGGACATATAATGTGTTATAGATGTTACTGGCCACACTCTGGGGGACATATAATGTGTTGTAGATGATACTGGCTGCACTCTGGGGGACATATAATGTGTTGGAGATGTTACTGGCTGCACTCTGGGGGACATATAATGTGTTGGAGATGTTACTGGCCACACTCTGGGGGGACATATAATGTGTTATAGATGTTACTGGCTGCACTCTGGGGGGACATATAATGTGTTGGAGATGTTACTGGCCACACTCTGGGGGGACATATAATGTGTTATTGATGTTACTGGCTGCACTCTGGGGGGACATATAATGTGTTGGAGATGTTACTGGCCGCACTCTGGGGGAATGGTGGCTCCTGTGTTATCTATATATAGGTGTCTCCTCTCAGTGTAATCCTGCCTGTGCAGGGAGAGGAGGAGGTGAGCTGTGACTATTGTGAATGGTGGCTTCTGTGTTATCTATATGTCAGTGTAGCCTCCCAGTGCAATCCTGCCTGTGCAGGGAGGGGAGGAGGGGAGCTGTGACTATTGTGAATGGTGGGTCTTGTGTTATCTATATATAGGTGTCTCCTCTCAGTGTAATCCTGTCTGTGCAGGGAGGGGAGGAGGTGAGCTGTGACTATTTTGAATGGTGGCTCCTGTGTTATCTATACATAGGTGTATCCTCTCAGTGTAATCCTGCCTGTGCAGGGAGGGGGGGGGGTGAGCTGTGACTATTGTGAATGGTGGGTCTTGTGTTATCTATATATAGGTGTCTCCTCTCAGTGTAATCCTGCCTGTGCAGGGAGGGGAGGAGGTGAGCTGTGACTATTGTGAATGGCGGCTCCTGTGTTATCTATACATAGGTGTCTCCTCTCAGTGTAATCCTGTCTGTTTAAGGCTTCCACAGTCCTCATTCATATACTTGGGACCAGTTAAGGTCCCAGCTTGGCTGTTAACACCAAGTTTTACCAGACTGTAGTTCTTGACTGTTTTGTGTGCAGCGTATATCCTGCTGCGGCCACAGTGAGACGTTTCCGTAACTCTTATATTTACACTTCTGTTGGATTCTTTGAAACGTTCTGTTTGTGGTGCAGATTTTGGGTGACCCATCACTGTGAAGGCCCAGCTTACATGTTACACTATTCCTCACGCTCTTGTCCCCATAGAGGTAGCATGGACAGCTTTTAAAGGGGCCATGTCAAGATGCACAGTACTGTAATATTACTGCGTCTCACAATACCCTTTCCTTGGTGGGGTTGAGATCGCCGCAGTTACCAGCACTATCCACTGGCTTTACAGTCTTCTCCCACTCCATACAGCCTCTATTATCTACAAGTCTCTGCGAGCAGGCTTAAAGGAGATGTCCCGCGGCAGCAAGTGGGTCTATACACTTCTGTGTGGCCATATTAATGCACTTTGTAATGTACATTGTGCATTAATTATGAGCCATACAGAAGTTATAAGAAGTTTTTCACTTACCTGTTCCGTTGCTGGCGTCCTCGTTCCCATGGAGCCGACTAATTTTCGCCCTCCGATGGCCAAATTAGCCGCGCTTGCACAGTCCGGGTCTTCTGCTCTCTTCAATGGAGCCGCTCGTGCAGAATGCCGGCTCCGTGTAGCTCCGCCCCGTCACGTGCCGATTCCAGCCAATCAGGAGGCTGGAATCGGCAATGGACCGCACAGAAGAGCTGCGGTCCACGGAGGAAGAGGATCCCGGCGGCCATCTTCACCGGTAAGTATAGAAGTCACCGGAGCGCGGGGATTCAGGTAAGCGCTCCGGTAAGCTTTCTTTAGGTCCCTGCATCGGGGTTGTCTCGCGCCGAACGGGGGGGGGGGGGTTGAAAAAAAAAAAACCCCGTTTCGGCGCGGGACAACCCCTTTAATTAATAAGCCTGGAGATGCTGCCGTACAGGCTTGTGGAAACGGAGGCTTTCAAAAGCATGATGGTGGTGGCGGTCCCACGCTACTCGGTCCCCAGTCGCCACTATTGTTCCCGGTGTGCCGTCCCCGCCCTACACCAGCACGTATCCCGCAACATAAATCGTGCCCTCACCAACGCGGTTACTGGCAGGCAGGGCTACTATATCTCTCTGACGGCACATTGGGTGAACTTGGTGGACGCTGGGACCGAGACAGAGCCTGGGACCACTCACGTCCTACCCACAACAGAATAGCGGGTCCTACCTCGGTGCTGGTATTTGCGGCATTTTATGTCTATATCAAATCCTCCCCCTTCTCCTCCGCCACCAACACGTCACAGCAAGCGTCATCAAACCGTGCTGAAACTAATCAGCTTAGGTAACAAGAGGCACATGGCCCCCGAGCTGTTGCAGGGTCTGACAGAGCAGACCGACCTCTGGCTTTCGCCACTGAGCCTCCAAACGAGCTTGGTCATGTGTGACAATGGCCATAACCTGGAGGCGGCTCTGCAGGGCCCATGTCTTCAATCTGGTGGTTCAGCGGTTTCTGAAAAACTACCCCCACTTGTCTGACCTGCTTGGTATTTGTATAGCGGCAACTTATTCTGCAGCGCTTTCAGGTAATTATTACTTATTACCCCCCACCAAGCTGGGTTCTCATTTTACCAACCTCGGAAGGCTGAGTCAACCTTGAGTCGGCTACCTGACTCACGCGGGGATCGAACTTGCAACCTTTAGGTCGTAGGCAAGAACTTACACTTTGCACCACACGAGGCATCTGCGCACATTTCCGCAAGTGCACCACGGCCACTGCCACCCTAAGGACCCTGCAATGTCGGTTTCAGCTGCCAGTGCACCGACTGCTGTGCGACATGCCCACATGCTGGAATTCTACACTGCAAATGTTGGCCAGGCTGTACGAGCAGCGTAGAGCAATAGTGGAATACCAGCTGCAACATGGGCGGCGGAGTGCTAGTCAGCCTCCGCAATTCTTTACTGAGGAGTGGGCATGGATGGCAGATATCTGCCAGGTCCTCGGAAACTTTGAGGCGTCTACCCAGATGATGAGCGGTGATGCTGCAATCATTAGCATTACCATCCTGCTGCTGTGCCTGCTGAGAAGTTCGCTGCTAAGCATAAAGGCCGACGCTTTGCGGCTGGAACTGGAGACAGAGGATGACAGTATCTCGCTTGATAGCCAGACAACCCTTATGTCTATATCTCAGCGCGTTTTGGAGAAGGAGGGCGGGGGAGGGGGAGGAGGAGGAGAAGTAGGGGGAAAGAGACAGCTGACCACACTGCAGAGGGTACCCATGTTGCTTGCCTCTCATCTGTTCATTGTGTATGGGCTGAAGAGGAGGAGGAGGATCCTGAGAGTCATCTTCCTAGTGAGGACAGCGATGTGTTGCGTACTGGTACCGTGGCACACATGGCTGACTTCATGTCAGGCTTCCTTTCCCGTGACCCTCACGTTAGATGCATTCTGGCCAACACGGATTACTGGGTGTACACCCTTCTCAACCCACAGTATAAGGAGATCCTTTTCACTCTCATTCCTGAAGAGGAAAGGGGTACAAGAGTGATGCAATACCACAGGGCCTGGTGGAAAAAGTGATGCTAAAGTTCCCATCTGACAGCGCTACTTGCAGAAGACGCAGTTCCGAGGGCCAAGTAGCAGTGGAGGCACGGGGATCAGGCAGCATGTCGAGCGCAGGCAGGGGAACACTCTCTAAGGCCTTTGCCAGCTTTATGGCTCCCCAGCAAGACTGCGTCACCGCTCCCCAGTCAAGGCTGAGTCGGCGGGAGCACTGTAAAAGGATGGTGAGGGAGTACGTAGCCGATCGCACGACCGTCCTCGGTGACACCTCTGCCCCCTACAACTACTGGGTGTCGAAGCTGGACACGTGGCCTGAACTCGCGCGGTATGCCCTGGAGGTGCTTGCTTGTCCTGCGGCTAGCGTCTTGTCAGAGAGTGTGTTTAGTGTGGCTGGGGGAATCATCACAGATAAGCGTACCCGCCTGTCAACCGACAGTGCCGACAGGCTTACACTCATCAAGATGAACAAAGCCTGGATTTCCCCAGACTTCTGTTCTCCACCAGCGGACAGCAGCGGAACCTAAAGATTCTTTTCGCTGCAACAGGAGAAAAATGCATCCTCTATCACCGGAAAAAAGGGGGAATTAGTTTTGTTAATGACTCTTGGATATTATTACTCCTCCTACTACTACTCATCCTAAAATAGCATGTCATCACGCTGAGCTGCCAGTTTTTCTGCGGCCCAAAAGGCTCTGTTTAAAAGTTTTTTACAATTTTTCAAAGTTTCAAAACTATTTATACTTTAACAGAAACCATTTTTTTTTCACAGGGCTGCCTCCAGGCTCTGTTACAAATTAAGCAACAGCGAGCTGTATCTTTAAAGGATGTTTATGGGTTTCACCTGCCCTCGTGGTTCAGCAATTTTTCAGGGGTACACTTGTACTCTTGGTACACTCATTTTTCTGGCCCTCGCCTATACTGTTATCTAACTAATTTTTCTGGCCTTCGCCTGCACTGATGGTACACCAATGTTTCGGGGGTCTGCCTATACTCTTGCTACAGAAATGTTACTGGTGTCCGCCTATACTTCTGCTACAGAAATGTTACTGGTGTCCGCCTATACTTCTGCTACAGAAATGTTACAGGGGTCTGTCTATACTCTTGCTATTAAAAATGTTACAAAGACTTCCCATCGCAGTGTTTTACCTGTCTGGCCCAAATACACTGACTGACTAGGGTAGAAATGTGGGCCGAGGTCCTTGGCGGGGTGAAACTCTGCCATATTTGGGCGCTCTGATTTCTTCCTGTGTAATACCATCTTTGTGCACGCACAGCATAGGTGATCCCAAGGAGCTCAAAGACTTTGTGTTGAGCTATCTGACACCTACACAGAATGAATTGTGTGGGGACAAATGGATTTCCCATTGGTATGTAACTCGTGGGCCACACCTTGGGTCACACAATGTGGAGGCTGGGACCGAGCCTGACCCTGGGCCCGCTCACGTGCTTCCCACACAGAGTATTGCTGCATTGTGGAGATGTGTAGAAGTGCTGGCACCTGAGTCCCCTTTATGCCCACGTTTGCGGCTCCTGACAATTTTGTGACAGAGGTGGCACGGGATTGGAATGATGATCATACGTCAATTTATCATCAATTCTCAACAGCATTGTGGGCTATCGCCCTGCCCCTTTCAAAGAGGGTCGCTGCCTGGCCCTGCCAACCCTCTGCAGTGTGTGCCTCTGGTTCCTCCTCATGGCAGACACACCTATAAATAGACATGAGGGTGGTATGGCTATGAGGCCAGCCTGTGGCATGAGGGCAGCTGAAGGCTGTGCAGGGACACTTTTGTGTGCGCTGTGCATGCAGGACCATGCGGGGGGGAAGGTGGGAGGGGGGGGTTGGACAGCAATGCCAGCATGTAACCCAGGAGAAGAGGCAGCGGTGTCACCCACAGGCAGTGATTGTCCTTGGTTGCAGGTAGTGTCATGCTTAGCTAAGATGTGCCAGCGTGTGTGCCTTGCTAATGAGGGTTTGTCCCAAGTAAATTGTTAGGGGGGTGACGCCAGACTCTTGCCCCCATTTTGGCTTAATAGTGGAAGAACCTGGGGGCCTCAGATACAGCTATGCATGCTGCCCCTGCCCTTCCCCATCCGTTTCTGTGGTGTTTCCATGACTTTCGGATGCTTTCTGGTGTTTGACAAGTCATCAGCTATGCGGAGCATCGGCCATATACAAAAATGCTCGGGTCGCCCATTGACTTCAATGGGGTTCGTTACTCGAAACGAACCCTCGAGCATTATGAAAAGTTTGACTCGAGCAACGAGCACCCGAGCATTTTGGTGCTCGCTCATCTCTAAAAAACACTTTCCCCAGATTTATAATAGAATATCTAAACAAGAACATATTGGCTTTTGCTGCATCCATTAAAGTCCGATCTTTAAAAGTCCCGCGTTATTTATCTCGTTCGGTGAACGCTGTCAGGAAGAAAATACACATCGTCAGTTTTGTACTTTTTGGTTTCCTCTGCCTCCGAGAAAAACTTTAATAAAAACCGATAAAAAAGTCCTAAGGTCCCCAAATATGGTGTAAAGACAAGACCGCCAGAGATGGAAATAGAGCCATTGTAAACTACGAGTCGTCCCGCCAACAACAGGAAGCCGTCCGGCAGAAATAGGAGGATAAGCCCCGTCATTAAGGCAGGAAACCTCGTGTATCCATGTTACATTGTAGCAGCGTGACACATCGTCACATCCCAGTAATTACCTGTCACTGTGTCCGTTGTCAGATTCGCAGTCATGTGACACCTCCACTCCTTCTAGTTCGGAAAGTTTAAACAATGGAGGCTGGAAATGATGCATCCTGGGAAATAAGTGCCCACTGGAGCTTCCAGTCCCGGTCGGCCCCCACATCTTGTAGCATTATGTACAGACAGGGATTCCCCTTAGACCCGGATTCCTTTACTTGGGCAGGCGGGAGAATCGGCGGTGAAGGGAGTGATTTACAGGTGATTAGAGGGCAGTTAAGGGGTCATTGATGCGGTAAACGGCTAATGCGTTGCGCTGTCTGATTTCAGAGTGGAGCGCCTGTCAGCTCAGTGAGAAGGCCGTCTGCGGAGAGGGAATCAGAACGCGGCTTGTGGACTGCGCCCGCAGCGACGGAAGATCTGTGAAAATGTCCTTTTGTGAGCAGGTAAAGTAGAACTTACAGAACTCTTAACCCTCGCCGCGCCGCTCACTCTGCATGCTGATGGAGTCCCCATAAAGAATCAAGCAGTACAAAAGATCCCCAGTTACCGCCGGGCGCCATTGTTCAATATCTCATCAGGAAAGACGGCGGTAAAGACATCTCGACTCGCAGCGGAATTGGATTTAGAGTTCTCAAGAGGCGGCTGTGAAATCTCAAGATGCAATTATGCTGCGAGGATGCAGGTTTGTGGCGAGGCCTGGGCGGCGCAGTAAACATCCGCTAGTCTGCTATCCGCTAATCCAGCGCCAAAGTGCAAAAATAATCGGCGCATCGGTGTCCTCAGGCACTTCGCGCTGCTGTGATTGGCTAGAAGTGGCCAATCAGAGCGGCATGTACTGTCCGCGTTTACATGGGGATGTTTGCTACACAATTTGGCATGGAATCCACGGCAGTTTCTGCGGTAAATCCGTATTCCAATACATCCAGTTGTCACTCGTTTGGGTTCGTCTCCACTCTTTGCGGCGCGCATTATTTCAGCGCAGTGATTTAAAATTCATGTGCAGAAAAAAAGTGAGCTGTCCCGTCCCGATGCGGATTCATTTCAGTGTAAAATCCACACTGGAACTCCAAACATTGATTTGCCCTAAATCCGCGAGCAGCTCTATGGGCAGTCTTTGCGCCGTCGCGGCGCAGATCCGCAGTTCATTGGTAGATTCCTGCCGTAGTTTTTGGAACTAGAATTCATGCATAAAAATCTGCGTCGGATTCCTCCATCTGAAGATTCCTTGGACGGCCGACGCACCACCAGCCCCCAGTGTGCACGTGAGTCGGAAACACGTAGCGGTGATCCTGGAGGAGGGGCCGGATCTGGGGAAGTATTACTCCCACCCTCTGGCCACTTTAATACATCTTTGTAGCTGCAGAGGCTCTAAATCCTTACATTAGACATGGATCAAAAATATTGCCTGCTGCAGCCACCACTAGGGGGCGCTTCCAAGCTTACTGCTCATACATTGGGCCGCTCTCACACGGGAGTCTGTTAAAACGTCGCGTTTTTAAGGATTTTGCAAATAAGGAAGACGGGACAATCCTTCTGCAGCGCCACCTACTGGATAGCAGCATTCCTGCAGGTCATGCTGGACCCTTTATACCGGTCTGTAGAGCAGTGACTGGGGATAGGAAGCCAAGCCAGAGTCCATCCGCAGACAGCCGTTTCGGGGTGTTCGCCCCTCAGTGTGCAGCAGGATCCTGGCTTGGATGGTGGGAGGCCTGGGATGGGGTCTGGGGTGGGGGCATCGCTCCTTACGGAGACACCAAGGAGGTGAGGAGATTTATTACCCAGAGGAGCATAAACGGCCCTAGGGGGCGATGTTATCCCTCCCGTAAAGGGTTTTCGAACAGCATTTTCAAATAAGTTTGACAGCGTTTTTAGCGCGCCCCATCAATACAATGTAAAGTAAAAAGCACTAAAACGCACAGAAATAGAGCAGACAGCGGTGGAAAATGGCAGCGCCAGAAAAGCTGCGTTCTGAGACGCCCCACTGAAGTCAACGCAGGGGTTTTACCACGCTTCAACGCCGCCCTAGACACCATGAAAAACAGCCTGCGTGAGAGCGGCCTAAAGCAGTCTACGGAGAGCTCCCCCTAGTGGGTGCTGGAGGTAGCTGAAATGTTACCGCTAACAGGAGGTCGAATCGTCTTAATGAGACTCCAGGATATTAAGGAATTCCTCAGGGTAGAATCTGAGGTCTTAAAAATGACACCTTGTTAAAGTCCGGACATTTCCTTTAAGCTTAATGTGGAGATAAACGTCCCATCGGCCGCAGCGTTCGTATCAATTATCCTTTGTCTGACTGTTTGCTGGTGTAAAGCTGCGCCTGATCAGATGCCAAACGGGCGAACGCTCACGCTGATCGCATCTAGTATACGGCAAATCCTTGCTGTTCAGCGCACATCGCGGCGTGTGACGGGGGAGGGGCAGCGATGTGGGCCGAGTGAAGGCATGGACGATCATTCGCCCCACAGAGTTGGAATCAGTCTGTATACACCAAGTAGACGAGTAACAACCTCATTGATTGACGCTCGTTCACCCGAGCAAATCTGTAAAAGGGCCATTAGTGGCGGCAGTGCCCATCCCCCGCCGGCAGGTCTAATGTCTCCTCTTTTTACCTTTTAGCTTGGCTTGAAGAGACCTGAAAAGCTGAACCTCCGCTGCCTGGTGGAATGTCCCATCGACTGTCGGGTGTCGGACTGGTCAGCCTGGTCGATCTGTTCGCAGACGTGTGGAGTTGGAGGTGAGCCGCGCCATATTCTGTAGTATGGAGGAAGCGGCGACAACCCTGGTTGTCACCCGTAAGCCATGGTCAGCGGGGGCTTCCCAGAACGTCAGAGCGTTACGGGGGGGGGGGGGGGGGGGGGCACAGTCTCTTGGGTCCAAACTGCAGAACATTCGTAGGTTACCAAATACCCGGATGCCAGCGGAGCGCGCCTCACCCAGGCTTGTTGCCACATCGACCAAAAAAAGGACACAAAAAACGTAAGGAGACGATGGCTTCCCGGAGGACACAATCAGACTGCGCTGTGATTAGAGACCAGCCTCCCCGGTCAGCGCCCTGCCAGCGTTCACATGACCGTAATTAGCCTATAAATGACGGCTCTCATGCTGAACCCTTTAGTGGCCACCCCATTGCCTCTTTACGTACCGGCCTGCTGGGCTTTAATCCCCAGGGGTGTAAAAACACGCTCCTTCTGGGGATTAAACCCCGGCAGGCTCTGAACGTGACAGCACCATGCTGCCGCCTCCTGGAGGTAGCTGACAACCTGGAGTTGTCATCCGGAGCCTTGGGACCCCATGCCACCGGTCATGCAATCGGCGCCGATCGCATACAAGTAAATAAAGAGCTAAAAAAAGTTGGATTTTCAGCTCGCCTCACGGATCGCACCATAAGAGAAATGGCAACGCATGCGCAAAAGCCCAGATGGGCACAGGACTATCCCCTGGCCCCCGCCTACTGAAGGTTGATCACGGAAAAGTAAAAAAAAAGTTGAAGCTTCATCTCCCCTCAGCGATGTGACCGGTGAGAAGAGATGAAACATCTTACCGGAGGCCTCTGCATTTGAACCTCGATGCTATCCTCCTCCACGGACCTTCCTCGGCTTCTGTGCATGCCTGCCATTAAAATGCCGAACACATTTGCATGAGAGGAGGGGGGATACCCGGTGTTATTGCCCCATGTGCCCATCCCAGCCGGCCCTCATAATTACCCCTGTCTTTGGACACACAACACAGTTTGCATTATTACTTTTATCTAAGTTTTAGGGAACCCAAAAAAGGGCACGGGGGGGAGGGGGGGGGTTATTTTTAGAGAGTCAATTTTTTTTCCGCATGAGTTAAGGGGTCTAGTTTTCAAAATGGGGTCATTTGTGGGGTTTCTCCATCGTTTTTGCCGCTCAAGGGCTTTACAATTGGGCAATGGGGCCTTAAACACCTTCAAGTAGAATGTCTGTTCTGGAAGCCACCGGCTGCTCCTTTCGGTTTGGGCCCCGTTGTGCATGCGGACAGAAGATTAGGGCCACAATGGGGATGTTTCTGAGCACGGGACAAACAGGTGGATCCATTTTGGGTATAAATCCTTATTTTTATGTGCATTATAGAAAGAAAAATGTCTTTAATATGACATTTTATTTTTTCTCCTTTTACAGATACAGTAAGGGGTGGAGTTTATAAAATGTGGTCATTTGTGGGGGTATCTATCATTCTGACTCCTATGAGCCTTTGTAATCTTGGCTTGGTGCAGGAAAACAAAATGTTCCTCAAAATGCTGATAATTAATGTTAAATCTGTTTGTCTCCTAAATGGTTAAAAAAAAAAAAGTTTTTTTTCAATGTGCTTCCAGAATAAAGTAAACTGATGGGAATATATATCTTATCCAAGACTTGTGCAGTATGTTCACACATATTTGAGATATTACAATTGAAAATGTGAAAAAATGACAACAATTTCAAAATTTCCCAATTTTGGCTCTTTTAATAAATATACACAAATTATATCGGTCTATTTTTACCACCTACATGAAGAACAGCATGTGGCATAAAAACAATGTCAGAATCACCGGGATCTGCAGAACCGTAACGGAGTTATTCTATGTTAAAGTGACACATTTCTAAAAATTTAACACTAAGGCGCAAACAGGCTTGGTCACTAAGGGGTTAAAGAAGGCCGGTTTTATTCCACGCTCGCAATGTTGGGCAATAATTGTCTGATTCTTACTGGATTGCAATAATCGCTCGGAGTAAATGCTGCCAGCGACTCACCAACGGACAATCATTAGTTCGCTTCATTGTTTAGTTTCTGCAAGTATAAAAACTCAATGACGATTAAAATGGGTGAAAACTGATAGATGAGTGAAGGCTGGACCCCCACGATCCAAACAAGGTGGTCCAGTTGGCCCCGTCCTCCTCGCTTCCTGGTTTATTCTCCCATGTCAGTGAATGGAAGTAGGTTGCGCAAGCGCCTTGCCGCTCCATTCAGAGTCAGTGGGACTGCCAGAGATAGTCGGACGCAGGGCTTGGCTATCCCGCCTGCACTGAATGGAGAAGCAGCGCACTTCTGCAACCTACCTCCATTCACTGACAAGGGAGAATAAACCAGGAAGCAGGACAACAGTTCTTGGGATCGGTCCCAGCGGTCAGACCCCCACCGATCTATCAGTTTTCACCCATCCTATTGACGGATGAGAACTTGAAATTTCATCCACTAAGACGTTATTTTATGACATAATGCAGCTTTACTCTGTGCCAAAAAGTTACAAATGTAAGTAGTGTGTGGTTGTCTCCAGTCGTGCCAATGCCCATGATGATGCCCATACCGATGATGATGCCCATGATGATGCCCACTGGCCCCAGTGCGGCCCAAGTCCTCGTTCTGTTATATGTGACAGACCGGGGATTGTGAGATTTGCAGATGAGTTTAGAACCCGACATGGCGGCGGCTCGCTCTCCGCTAACCGCGGGCCCCTGTTTCCTCTACAATGCGAGGCAAGAGACTAACTGAATGCGTTTCTGCTGTTATTAAGCGAGATGGAATTAGGGGATTGGCCACAGAGAACATTTCAGTTTCTTCTCAAGGTCGTCGCAACCTGCTGCTTGTTCTCGCGAATTGTTTAAGATGCAGAACTGGAGTGCTTCATGTCTAAGTGGAAAATCACTTCAGTGCAGGCAAGAATCAGCGGCGACTGCACCACGGGTGTCCGAGAATGGCGCGGCTCTTCTACCCCTCATAATACGTAGGGCTGTGCATCATCGCCCCAGCCGAGCTCTGCTCAGCGCCAATTATGCCTTGAGCTGAAGGCGAGAATGGCCTGACTGATGGCTGCTTCCTGACAACCTCATGTAAAGGCTCTGGTTGTCAAGAAGGTTTTGCTTCGCTACTATCGCAAAATGCTACATTGTTTCGTCCGGTAAAACACAAGAACTATTTCTCCAAAAAAAAGAGGCGTTTTGTAGGAAAACCTTTTTCTTTAGTTTACTGGGTTTTCTTTTAAATGTAACTTCTCTTATTCTTCCGCACATTTTTGTCCCTCCAGGGGACCTGAATATGCAGTCATGTGACTGCTGGTATACTACACAGCAGTACTTCTGTAGTTCAGTGTAATATTGTTTCGGCAGCTCCCACATCAGACCCTGCCGGAGGCATGCATAGCGGGTCGAGGGGGCTTGATCTGGACCCCGGCTATCAGGGGAACTTACCAGCAACATACAATCACATCAGGAGGGGCTGATGGGTGACGGAGAGCCCCCCGCTGTCAGCTGCTTACATGCCGCAATCACTAGTAATCACTGCATGTTAGGGGTTAAACGGTAAAGAGTGGGGGTTTCTTAACTCCCAGCACAGGAGCTCGGCTGTCAGGAGACCCCCGACTCTTCCCCACACAGGACCCCCATGACTGCCTTGTTTTTAGCCTGAGGCCCCTTAGTGACTGCTGTAGAAACACATGGCTGGTCATGAAGGAATTAATCAGATTAAAGAAAAAATCTCTATATTAGAGCCTGATGACCACCTAAATGTGGGGCAGTTGCCCCTGCAAGCCATCAGATCATTATGTGGATCACCTGACGTGTTAGGATCTGATTGGTTGTCATGGCTAGCCCCTCCCCTTTCTGCTTGCTCTGCTGTTCTGTGCAGGCGGCCTGCAGCATTTGGACAGCGATGAGTTGCTGCTCTTCCTTTTTCCTGGGGGTTGTCGCGCTGTCAGTCAGTGACATCTTTATTACACGGAGGAGAAGCGGCGCCTTCAGACGGTTTTTAATATGTCGGCAATGAAGGAGCGAAAGTCAATTTCTATTTTTAACAAGTAGATAAATCCATATTTTATTAAGAGTGACGGCGACGGCTTCATCTGCAGCGAGCGGCGCGGCGGCGCTTCTATCTCACAACTCCGGCGCATTCGCTGCCTTCTTATTTTTCACCATTTTGTACCATTTCACAGTCGGCGGCTGAAATCTGACAAGAGTCTGAACATTAATAACGGCGCGGTAATTACACCGCAGCGAGACGGCGGGGCGCCAAACCTCGTACAGCTCTATTACAACCCGTACTGCCTGCAGAGACTGAAGCCCCGACAGCTTTATTATACAGAGCACTACAACTCCCAGCCGCACCAGGCACAACCAGAGTACATAGAGCACTACAACTCCCAGCACCGGGCACAACTACAATACATAGAGCACTACAACTCCCAGCCGCACCGGGCACAACCAGAATACATAGAGGACTACAACTCCCAGCAGCACCGGACACAACCAGAATACATAGAGGACTACAACTCCCAGCATGCTGACCAAAACCAGAATACATAGAGCGCTACAACTCCCAGCATGCTGACCACCGGACACAATTAGAATACATAGAGGACTACAACTCCCAGCATGCTGACCACCGGACACAACCAAAATACATAGAGGACTACAACTCCCAGCATGCTGACCACCGGACACAACCAGAATACATAGAGGACTACAACTCCCAGCATGCTGACCACTGGACACAACTAGAATACATAGATGACTACAACTCCCAGCATGCCAACCACCAGAATAAGTAGAGGACTACAACTCCCAGCATGCCGATCACCGGACACAACTAGAATACATAGAGTACTACAACTCCCAGCATGCCAACCACCGGACACAACTAGAATACATAGAGCACTACAACTCCCAGCATGCCAACCACCGGACACAACTAGAATACATAGAGCACTACAACTCCCAGCAGCACCGACCACCAGACACAACCAGAATACATGGAGGACTACAACTCCCAGCAGCACCGACCACCGGAGACAACCAGAATACATAGAGGACTACAACTCCCAGCATGTCGACCACTGGACACAACCAGAATACATAGAGCACTACAACTCCCAGCATGCCGATCACCGGACACAACCAGAATACATAGAGCACTACAACTCCCAGCATGCCGATCACCGGACACAACCAGAATACATAGAGCACTACAACTCCCAGCAGCACCGACCACTGGACACAACCAGAATACATAGAGGACTACAACTCCCAGCATGCCGACCACTGGACACAACTAGAATACATAGAGCACTACAACTCCCAGCATGCTGACTGTCAGACATGACATATTTCCGTCCTTTTATACACGATTTCTTGTTACCACGGAGACGCAGCGTAATATTCTGCATTGGGGGTCAGCGATGACAATAGTTGGTGTTGTCGCAGATCAGTGAGGGGCTTCTTCTGGTCCGTCTCCTCCGGTGGGTGTGGGGGCGGCATCATCAGGGGTCTCTAATTGCCCCCCTGGGTCCGTCAGACATTGTAGCTGCATGGAGGGGGGGGGGGCGGAGGCGTTCTGCGCAATTACAGCTGATTCATCCAGTAACCTGCCGTCACAATTACATCGTGTTTTCATCTGCCATAATTGTGCGCTCGGAACTCTGCGGGAAACCGCGACTAATAATGATAGGAAATGGCTGCAATTATGGCAGCGACACCGAGACAACCGCCGCCGCGCAAAACATGGGACTCCGGGAGAAGGGAGATGTGCCGCCGGATCACAATCACCGTTGTATCTATCTACACTGACCGTACAGTAATCCCCCCAGTGACCCCGGAGTGCGGCATAAAGTCACATGACCAGTGTTCTGTGCATCAGTCTCAGTGTGAATCCACATTGGATGGAAGATCCAGCGATCGGAGCGACTTCCAGCGAGGCCGGTCATCGGTGCTAGACTAGCCGGGGTCTCACCGCCAACCACAGGAGAGGGGGGATTATCATGTAACAGTGTGGAGAGTATACAAAGAATGGCGCGATCGAGGAAAACATCCAGCGACGGGATCCTGTGGAAACAACTCATCCCTGAAAGGGGTCGGAGGAGGATGTCAGGAATCGTTCTTACCAACAGGCTGCACAGTCAGCTGAATACAATGCTGGAGCTCCAACTAACGTGTCCGAACGCACAACTCGCCGTTCCTCCGCACGGATGGTATAACAGCGGACGACCAGTTCCAGCGCCATTGTGTCTAAGAGGAACAGAAAGACTCCAGCGGGCAAAAGAGCGCAAAACTTGTATCACTGAGCAGCGGAGAAACATCTCCTGGTCAGATGGGTCCAGATTTATGTGGCTGATGGGAGGTCAGAATTTGGCGCAAGCAGCATGAATCGCTGACCCCTTCCTGTCAGCCGGTCAGAACATGTCAGCACCTCCATCCAATCAGTGCCAACTACAAGAAGCTTCCTGTCCGCAGGGGCCGGTATTCCTGCAGGATGAACTGCTGCGGATCTGAAGGCCAAAGGAGTCTAGGGCTACTAGATGGGGGGGGGGGGGGGTAATAAGGGGGTCATTCAGCGTGCTCTGTATACGGTATATACTCTTCGCTGGCGGCGCCCTGCAGCCATTGGAACTTTTTTCTGTAACATTGGGTTTTCTGTGTTTCCCTCCTTTTTGAGCCGCTATTATGTGACAATTCCATTTCCGTCTTAGGCCAGCAGACGCGATCCCGCCTCATCAGGATGGCAGCCGGAGGATCCGGGAGACCTTGTCCGGCGCGGCTCCGCCAGTACAGAAGCTGCGCGGTTCATCCTTGTTATCACTGGCACTTCGGGGATTGGTCAGTGTGTGAAGTGGAGGTAGGTGACCGTGCGGAGCGACTACAGCAGTCTAGTCAGTCAGAGTCCTGGCTGTTCATAGCAGCACAGAGGACCCAAGTAGGCAGGAGCGGCGGAGCCGTCGGCAGCAGCTTGCTGACAGTCTCCATGTGAGCGCAGCGCCGCTTCTTATACTGCAAATGGATACAAACAGCAACAACGGAAACTACACAGAGCTACTTACCTAATGCTGAAGGTCTCTACAGTTATAGACCAAGACTAGAATATTGGTGGTCCCCCCCTCAGGATGGGCGGAGGTCTGGCAGTCCCATCTATTAGCTGGTATTCCTCCAGGTCGCGGCCGTATCCGGTACTGCAGCTGACTGCAACGCCACCCAATTCAACAGCACTGGAATGAGCTGCAGTACCGGACACGGCCTGGTGAAGGAGATGTGGCGCCCCTTTAGTCAGCTGGTGGGAGGGGTGTTGGGGGACCCCCCCGGGTCTGACATGATGGCCATCAATATTCTAGTCCTGGAAACCTCTATTAGGGTATCTTCAAATAGTGAGGAGCTCCGTAACGTTTCTGCAGAAAACACCTCTTGAAAGTCTCCGTCATCGACCGAGAATCGGCTGCAGATTTTGTACTGATTTTAGCAGCTATGGCGCTTGCCCTCCCCACCCGGTACACCGCGCCCTGTCAGCCTCCAATGAATAGCGAGTCGCTGGTCAGGTGATTTGGAAGTGCAGAATCAGCTGCGGATACGATGGCATTCTGATTTTGAACTTTGATGCGTTTTTCTATGTAGAAATGCTGCAGAACTTTCCGCTACATGTGAACACCCCCCTAAAAGGTATTGTGCACTTTGGTCCCTTCACAATAGCCTGATGGCTAAGTGACCTCCTGCTGGGCTTCCAGTGATTTGCCAGGCACCGCCGAACACTTGAATGCGACTCTCTCCAATGCCCAGTTTCCCCGAAAATAAGCCCTAGCATGATTTTTCAGGATTTTTGGGGAGGCTTGAAATAAGCCCTAGTGTTGCGTCTTACCGATTCTGGATTGGAGCCGCAGGTGTAGTAGCCGAGCCGGTCACTGTAGAGTAGTCAGAATAGCCAGGAGTCATTATTGGGAAGTCACGGTCTGCAGTACAAATGGATGAGAATGAAGTATAGTCAATGGAAGCCAGAGGTCAGCAGTAGGAGGTATCGGTATACTTGTAGAGGAGCGGGAGGAAGGGGAGCTTGATCAAGGTGGTGGAGCACAATAATCAGTCACTGGATTTGAGGCGCGGTCAGGCTTTTATTGGAAGTCCTAATTAGCAGCAGGGTGGAGCCAGAGCGGGGAGACAGGAAGTGGGTTTAGCAGGAGCAAGGCGACCTAGAGCAAGGCTGGGTTTCAGAAAGGAGCTGTCCAAAATCCTGGATAGCCTAACCGAGAGAAGAACACAAGACGATGTGGGTTTGAGCCCCGACACCTTGTTACGGTTCATAAAAAAGGCAGTAGGAAATTTAGGTGTGTGAAAAGGGCTGGAAAAATGCAACTGCTGCATTTTTTATAGCGCTTTTCACATATGTCAGCTGAGTCACCTTCCCAGTAGACTCGGTCCAGGTCCTTCCCACTGCTCTCCAGAGCGCCAGCGCGGTTGCTACAGTCCGCAGCTCAGCCAATGAATGCAGCTCTCTAAGAACCAATCACAGCTATCGCTTTGTGGAGGCGTGGTTTATGAATCCTGAAACCATGAAGTGATCCTGTTTCGGCGGCCAAGGGTTTTGTCTGTGCTTTCCCTGCTCAGAATAGCAGATAGCAACAAAGGTCTCAGCCACGTGTGAGCGGCAATAAGGGTTGGAAGTGGTGGGCTCTCATACAGATTGGTGGTCCCGCTGTCATCACAATTAGACATCTGCTGAAAATTGGCCCTAGCGCAGCTTTTGGAGCTAAAGTTAATATAAAACCCTGTCTTATTTTCAGCGAACTAGGGTAGTTCTGTTGAAATGTACCAGCAGATTGCATGCTTAACCACCAATCTATTCCTGTGGGAACCTATGGGACCCCTGCTCTCGGGATCGCGGGGGGACCATGCATTTGTCCCCCCACCATTTAGATATTCCCTATCTCTTTTGTCTAGCACAACCCCCTTACTCTCTACATGTATATTATAGTTGTCGTGTAACTTGCTGGCTTGGGGTCTTCTTCCTTCCCTCTGCTGGTTTCTCTATGATTTCTCCTTGCTGCTCCTTCTCCCCTCTCGCAGCATACAATCTCATACCAGTACTGAGGGACACATGTTGCAGCTGCTACCCCCTCCTACCAACTCTTTCCTGTTTTACTGAGTGGATCTTTTTGGAGGCTGAAGTTGAGTTATTTTATACTAAATGGCATGCATTTGTGTTGAATAAACTCTAGTCGGTTTGGGTAATTTTCAGCTCAGTTGTGTTACTTGTCCGCAGTGCATTGATCGTAATTACGGGGACACGTGTGAGCAGTGTCCAGTATATTCATGGAAGCATCTCTTTTATTCTAGGGATGTTCCCACGGTGGATAGGGCAGCTGATAAATGTCTGACCACTGATTACTAGAACGAGGGTCCTTGACCCCCCATTACTCCTCACTGTGATTGTGCAGTAGTTTGAATGGAGTGGTGGTGGAGGATGTTCCATCGTTACTCTATTCAACCTTCTCACTTGTGCAGTAAAGAAAACCCGGGGGCTTAGACCCTTGTTCTTGTGATTGGGGGGCCCCAGCCGTCAGACTTTTATCACATGTTATCCTGTGGATAGCTGTTAAATATTCGTTGTGGAAGAACTCCTTTAATGTTAAATGATTGGATTGACCTTTTTGTATGTGCAGTACTTATTGCTAACCAGTATAAGAGCCCCATCATCATTGGCATGTACGGCATATTGTGCCAGGTTGGCATGTGGCAAAAAGGCAGCTGTCGTATTGGTAGCTGCCATTTTAATGCTCATTGCAATTTAAGAGGAAGCTGCAAGATGGCGGCTGTTCCCCGCACTCTGGAAGGGTAAAGCATGGAGTATTTACGGCTGACCTGGGAGAATTGCCATCTCTTGCATTGTACGTTCATTGAGATTTACAGATAGATAGGAACTTGCACGTTCTCAGATTGTTCTTTTGCAAGGCAGATTGGCGCCATCTCTATGACTGTAACTTAGGAACTTGGCTATAAAAGTTCTCGGTGGGGCTTTGGCAGCAAACAGCGTGCCCTTTCTGCAGCAAACATGGCGGAGAGCTTGTCTGTGCCAAAGTTGGTTGTTAAAAGTTTCTCAAGGGAAGTAGCAGGACAGCCGGCCTCTGCACACTCGGGTGGTCCCACAGCTGACGAGTTGCAGAGTGGTCTACCCTCACTTATGCTTCAGTTTCCCGATTCACGGGTTTGTTGAGCATTTTAGCATATTAGTGAAATATCAACCTTGATCCCTTCTATCCACATTGCTGAGGCTGCCTGACATTGTTGAATGGCAAGAAGAACTCTATGTCTGGTGTTAGGCTGCAAGTCAGTGGAGATCTCTGCCAAGAGGCCCCCAGATCTCCTGAACCCCACGAGGCCCCAGAAGCCTCAAATCTCCTGAACCCCACCAGGCCCCAAGAGCCTTAGAACTCCTAAACCCCACAAGCGTCAGATCTCCTGCACCCCATGAGGCCCCGGGAGCCCCAGATCTCCTAAACCCCACCAGCCTCAGATCTCCTGAACCTCACAAGGCCCCAGGAGCCTCAGATCTCCAAAACCCCACGAGCCTCAGATCTCCTGAACCCCACGAGGCCCCGAGAGCCTCAGATCTCCTATACCCATCTGCGCTGCGGAATAAGTTGGCGCTATACAAATAAAGATTATTATATTATTATTATTATTACCCCACGAGGCAACAGCAGGATTCATATTCTTCTTTGGAGACACCATTACATGAAGTGTGTGTGTATTAAGATGTTGCCACATGGGAGGAGGCTAAAGAGAATTGACAGACTACACAAGGGGAGAGAGACAGGCGGGGGATTCTTCGTAGGGATCTTATCACTCTGGGAGGATCAGGGTCTCCAGGATTCCTGATAAGCGTTGGCAGTGGGATCAGCCGCTCCGGAGCTTTGACATGTTCCCCAGTCTGGAAGTGCAACTTGCTGTACTGCAAAGCCACCCTGATGGTCAACAGTGTGCAGGTAGGTTGTCACCCCGCCGGTAACTCAGCAGCCCAGCCAGCAATGAATTCAAAAGGCCGGTGCCAGTACTTGTTTTATACCAGCCCCAGATTTTCAAGTATTTCATTCACTTTCTTTTTGTCTTTAGCTCCTTTTCAGCCACCGCTGCTGTAATCAGCGACTGTGACCCCTGATGTCCCCGGTATCTGCATGCTGAATGTCCGGTACGTATCGCGGATGCTGGGAGGGGAGGAGGTCAGGAGTCACAGCCTCTGATTACAGCAGCCGTGGCTTAGCAGGAGCTAGACAGAGGGAAATACTTGATGTTGCGGGGTTGCTGCTGGAGGTGGGCACAAATAGGAGGCCCTATTACCATTGGGGTCCCTACTGGGGGTAATTTTTCCATTAGGGGCACTATTAGTATTGGTGCCACTATTGGGGGCCACCACTGAGGGCACAATTACTAGAGTAACAGAGGTAAAAACATATATTGTGATAAGCCATGGCCCTCACCACACCACTTTTACCTCAGCCGATACTTTTCTGTGATAAAAATGGCCACCCTTTGTGCAGGGATTTCAGCACTGGAGACCTCAGGAGTAGAACCACGGAGAGATAAGACCACCATCATCGGTACAGCTGTGAGTATATGGATGGCAGGGTCATCATCCTTTAGCAGATTGTCATGGTTGTCCGGAGCCGTAGAGATGCGTCCACTCACTTCTCGAATCCGCTCCTTTAGTGATTGAAAGTGAAGCTCTTACAGATGATGACCACCGCGCTATGTCCTACTTCTTGCGTCCCAGAGGTTTGTGCCGCCGCAGGAAGCTTTAGTGACGAGTCACATTTGCAATGACAGAACCTCAGCGGACACAAGGGCCTGGGCGGACATCGATGAGCGTTGCACCAGTCCGCAGGCTACCGGAAACTGTGGCACCACTGATTGCTGAGGATGTGGTCACAGAGTCGCTCCCCTGCCTGGCACGTGGGCACTACTTGGGCAGCTTCCTCTGGCCAGCTTTGTCAACGGCTAATCATGCTTTTAGCACCCGCTTGTTTGCCGTGCGGCTGTAGTACAAGTCTGTTATGAGTCTCAGTTTGTCTTTGCAGAGTGAAGAATCACATTTTCTTCTAAGATAATATGCGGCGCTCGTGAACGCGGCGTATTTCCAGAATATGGTAACCAGTAAGTTATATGGATTTTTATGCTAGTGACCTCCGGCTCCCAATAACAGGAGTTAAGAGGCAGTAAAAGTGACTGAGAGCTCGGTTAATCCCAGCAATTGCCAAGATGAATACACATTTTACTCCTGCAAGGCTTTTATAAAGACACGGCCTTTACAGGACGCTCTCTGTCCGCACCGCGGCCCCAATATATAAACAGACATCCATCATTCTGCCAGACGCCTGCATGAACGGCAGAACCTATAGAAAGATCTTCATATTCAGCGTCTTCAGAGGCTGCTTTTTTATTTGCCTGTAAAACAATAACCGGCTGGAAAATCGCAGAATAGACGACTTTATTAAAACCTTTATCTACCCGAAAACTAAAAACAATGGCGCGGGGTGAAGTTAGATGAGGCTCATATAACAGTTCAGTGCTGCTTCTTTCATCATCTGTTCTGACTTGTCAAGAGACCTTGAAAACTGTTCAGGAATAAGAGGCATCTGCAGGTTTTCTGGAATCGCGTGCGCTATTAACCCCTCAGTAGTTTAGGAGGAGCTCTGTCCCTGCTGCAGGAAAAGGACATTACAGAACTCGCTGTAACTTCAGTTCAAATGGGCTATCAATATGCTCTTGGCTTGAAAATGACACCAAAAGCATGTTGATAGGCCTAACAGAGCTGGAGCTACAGCCGTTTGAAGTTGGGTTGGGAATGTCAGCCAGTGTGTGCAGAGTGGAGGGGCAGGGGGATGTTTCTTCAGTAGCAACCCAAAGAAACATAATATTGATACCGCACTATGAACACCATAAAAAAAAAAAAAAAAACGCAAAAAAAACATGATGAAATTACTTTGTTTCAGTTGCTCTGAGCAAAAAAATTAATAGAAGTTCTACAATTCATCATTTAGACCCAAATAAAAACAGGAACACGTCCCACAGAACACGAGACATCAGACAGCGGCACGGACAAAATCATCATTACTGGCTCTTAATGCTAAAATTAGTTATGTCACTAAGGGGTTAAAAATGCACTTGAGCCGACCGAGTCCTGCGCCAAATATATTTACAGACTAGCTGATATGGCAAACCACCCCACAAAAACAGTCTGCTTAAAAATTGTCACATTGCCCAAGGTGTCAGTCATGACTTGGTGCTTGCACCAGGGGACTTTACCTTTACCTGGGCTGATATAATCCGCTGCGCCAAGTTAATTTGGTGCCAGTGTTTACCTGATGTTTGCATGAAAACTTTTCATGAAGTCATGGTTACTTCAGAGGAAACACTGAATTAAATCTGTAAATACATAGAGAAGCGTTAGATTCTCCTCAGACTGCATGTACCAATGCCCCTCTGCAAAATGTGCCCACCCCCCACTATCCTCACTTTATACCCTTTTTATTCAAATTTACCACCAGACTGGAGGTTGCAGCCCCTTCTTAGCCTTCAAGGCTCCATCCATGCAGTCCATGGTCGCTTCTTTATGTACTTTACAGCTTTTCAGTATATTCTCCTCAGTATATACACACAGAGGTGAGGTAGATGCTCCTCAGTATATACACACAGAGGTGAGGTAGATCCTCCTCATTATATACACATAGCAGGGAGGTAGATTCTTCTCAGTATTTACACATGGACGTGAGGTAGATTCTCCTCAGTGTATATAGAGGTGAGGTAGCTTCTCCTCAGTATATACACACACAGAGGTGAGGTAGATTCTCCTCAGTATATAGACATAGAGGGGAGGTAGATTCTCCTCAGTATATATACATAGGGGTGAGGTAGATTCTCCTCAGTATATACACATAGAGGTGAGGTAGATTCTCCTCAGTATATACAAATTGAGGTGAGGTAGATTCTACTCAGTATATACACATTGAGGTGGGGTAGATTATCATAAGTATATAAACATAGAGGTGAGTTAGATTCTCCTCAGTGTTTACACATGAAGGTGAGGTAGATTCTCCTCAGTGTTTAAACATGAAGGTGAGGTAGATTCTCCTCAGTGTTTACACATGGAGGTGAGGTAGATTCTCCTCAGTGTTTACACATGGAGGTGAGGTAGATTCTACTCAGTGTTTACACATGGAGGCGAGGTAGATTCTCCTAAGTATATACACATAGAGGGGAGGTAGATTCTCCTCAGTATATACACATAGAGGGGAGGTAGATTCTCCTCAGTATATACACATAGAGGTGAGGTAGATTCTCCTCAGTATATACACATAGAGGTGAGGTAGATTCCCCTCAGTATATACACATAGAGGCGAGGTAGATTCTCCTCAGTATATACACATAGAGGTAAGGTAGATTCTCCTCAGTATATACACATAGAGGTGAGGTAGATTCTCCTCAGTATATACACACAGAGGGGAGGTAGATTCTCCTCAGTATAGACACATAGAGGGGAGGTAGATTCTCCTCAGTATATACACATAGAGGTAAGGTAGATTCTCCTTAGTATATACACATAGAGCTGAGGCAGATTCTCCTCAGTATATACACATAGAGGTGAGGTAGATTCTCCTCAGTATATACACATAGAGGTGAGGTAGATTCTCCTCAGTATATACACATAGAGGTGAGGTAGATTCTCCTCAGTATATACACATAGAGGTGAGATAGATTCTCCTCAGTATATACACATAGAGGTGAGATAGATTCTCCTCAGTATATACACAGAGAGGTGAGGTAGATTCTCCTCAGTATATACATATAGAGGTGAGATAGATTCTCCTCATTATATACACAGAGAGGTGAGGTAGATTCTCCTCAGTATATACACACAGAGGTGAGGTAGATTCTCCTTAGTATATACACATAGAGGGTAGGTAGATTCTTCTCAGCATATACACATAGAGGTGAGGTAGATTCTCCTCAGTATATACACATAGAGGTGAGGCAGATTCTCATCAGAATATACACATAGAGGTGAGGCAGATTCTCCTCAGTATATACACATAGAGGGGAGGTAGATTCTCCTCAGTATAAACACATAGAGGGGAGGTAGATTCTCCTTAGTATACACACAGAGGTAAGGTAGATTCTTCTCAGCATATACACATAGAGGTGATTTAGATTCTTCTCAGTATATACACATAGAGGTGAGGTAGATTCTCCTCAGTATATACACATAGAGGTGAGGTAGATTCTCCTCAGTATATACACATAGAGGGGAGGTAGATTCTCCTCAGTATGTACACATAGAGGTGAGGTAGATTCCCCTCAGTATATACACATAGAGGCGAGGTAGATTCTCCTCAGTATATACACATAGAGGTAAGGTAGATTCTCCTCAGTATATACACATAGAGGTGAGGTAGATTCTCCTCAGTATATACACACAGAGGGGAGGTAGATTCTCCTCAGTATAGACACATAGAGGGGAGGTAGATTCTCCTCAGTATATACACATAGAGGTAAGGTAGATTCTCCTTAGTATATACACATAGAGCTGAGGCAGATTCTCCTCAGTATATACACATAGAGGTGAGGTAGATTCTCCTCAGTATATACACATAGAGGTGAGGTAGATTCTCCTCAGTATATACACATAGAGGTGAGGTAGATTCTCCTCAGTATATACACATAGAGGTGAGATAGATTCTCCTCATTATATACACAGAGAGGTGAGGTAGATTCTCCTCAGTATATACACACAGAGGTGAGGTAGATTCTCCTTAGTATATACACATAGAGGGTAGGTAGATTCTTCTCAGCATATACACATAGAGGTGAGGTAGATTCTCCTCAGTATATACACATAGAGGTGAGGCAGATTCTCATCAGAATATACACATAGAGGTGAGGCAGATTCTCCTCAGTATATACACATAGAGGGGAGGTAGATTCTCCTCAGTATCAACACATAGAGGGGAGGTAGATTCTCCTTAGTATACACACAGAGGTAAGGTAGATTCTTCTCAGCATATACACATAGAGGTGATTTAGATTCTCCTCAGTATATACACATAGAGGTGAGGTAGATTCTCCTCAGTATATACACATAGAGGTGAGGTAGATTCTCCTCAGTATATACACATAGAGGGGAGGTAGATTCTCCTCAGTATGTACAAGCAGAAGTGAGGCAGATTGTCCTCAGTATATACACATAGAGGGGAGGTAGATTCTCCTCAGTATATACACAGAGAGGTGAGGTAGATTCTCCTCAGTATATATACGTTGAGGTGAGGTAGATTCTCCTCAGTATATACACATTGAGGTGAGGTAGATTCTCCTCAGTATATACACATAGAGGTGAGGTAGATTCTCCTCAGTATATACACATACAGGTGAGGTAGATTCTCCTCAGTATATACACATTGAGGTGAGGTAGATTCTCCTCAGTATATACATATAGAGGGGAGGTAGATTCTCCTCGGTATATACACATAGAGGTGAGATAGATTCTCCTCAGTATATACACATAGAGGTGAGGTAGATTCTCCTCAGTATATACACATAGAGGGGAGGTAGATTCTCCTCAGTATGTACAAGCAGAAGTGAGGCAGATTGTCCTCAGTATATACACATAGAGGGGAGGTAGATTCTCCTCAGTATATACACAGAGAGGTGAGGTAGATTCTCCTCAGTATATATACGTTGAGGTGAGGTAGATTCTCCTCAATATACACACAAGATTCTTCTTAGTATATACAAATAGAGGTGAGGTAGATTCTGCTCAGTATGTTCCCAGAGAGGTCAGTTATATTCTCCTCAGTATATACACATAGAGGGGAGGTAGATTCTCCTCAGTATATACACACAGAGGTGAGGTAGATTCTCCTCAGTATATACACATAGAGGTGAGGTAGATTCTCCTCAGTATATACACATAGAGGAGAGGTAGATTCTCCTCAGTATATACACATAGAGGTGAGGTAGATTCCCCTCAGTATATACACATACAGGTGAGGTAGATTCTCCTCAGTATATACACATTGAGGTGAGGTAGATTCTCCTCAGTATATTCACATTGAGGTGAGGTAGATTCTTCCCAGTATATACACATGGAGGTGAGGTAGATTCTCCTCAGTATACACACAAGATTCTTCTTAGTATATACAAATAGAGGTGAGGTAGATTCTGCTCAGTATATACAGATAGAGGGGAGGTAGATTCTCCTCAGTATACACACAAGATTCTTCTTAGTATATACAAATAGAGGTGAGGTAGATTCTCCTCAGTATATACACATAGAGTTGAAGCAGATTCTCCTTAGTATATATACATAAAGGTGAGGTAGATTCTCCTCAGTATATACACATAGAGGTGAGGTAGATTCTCCTCAGTTTATACGCACAGAGGTGAGGGAGATTCTCCTCAGTATATACACATAGAGGTGAGGTAGATTCTCCTCAGTATATACACACAGAGAGGTGAGGTGCATTCTTCTCAGTATATACACATAGAAGTGAGGTAGATTGTCCTCAGTATATACACATACAGTTGAGGTAGATTCTCCTCAGTAAGTAAAGATAGAAGTGAGGTAGATTCTCCTCAGTATATACACATACAGGTAAGGTAGATTCTTCTCAGTATATACACATAGAGGGGAGGTAGAATCTCCTCAGTATATACACGTCGAGGGGAGGTAGATTCTCCTCAGTATATACACGTTGACGGGAGGTAGAATCTCTTCAGTATATACACGTAGAGGGGAGGTAGAATCTCCTCAATATATACACGTAGAGGGGAGGGAGATTCTCCTCAGTATATACACATAGAGGTGAGGTAGATTCTCCTCAGTATATACACATAGAGGTGAGGCAGATTCTCCTCAGTATATACACATAGAGGTGAGGTAGATTCTCCTCAGTATATACACATAGAGGTGAGGCAGATTCTCCTCAGTATATACACATAGAGGTGAGGTAGATTCTTCTCAGTATATACACATAGAGGTGAGGTAGATTCTCCTCAGTATATACACACAGAGGTGAGGTAGATTCTCCGCAGTATATACATAGAGCTGAGGTAGATTCTCCGCAGTATATACACCTAGAGGGGAGGTAGATTCTCCGCAGTATATACACCTAGAGGGGCGGTAGCTTCTGCTCAGTATATACACCTAGAGGTGAGGTAGCTTCTCCTCAGTATATCCACACAGAGGTGATGTAGATTCTTTTTAGTATACATATAGAGAGGTAAGGTAGATTCTCCTCAGTATATACACCTACAGGTAAGGTAGATTCTCCTCAGTATATACACATACAGGTAGGGTAGATTCTCCTCAGTATATACACATACAGGTAAGGTAGATTCTCCTTAGTATATGCACATAGCGGTAAGGGGGATTCTCCTCAGTATATACACACATAGGTTAGTTAAGTTCTGCTCAGTATATACACATAGTGGTGAGGTAGATTCTCCTTAGTGTATGCACATAGCGGTAAGGGGGATTCTCCTCAGTATATACACACATAGGTTAGTTAAGTTCTGCTCAGTATATACACATAGAGGCGAGGTAGATTCTCCTCAGTTTACACACAATATTCTTCTCAGTATATACACATAGAGTTGAGGTAGATTCTTCTCAGTATATACAGATAGAGGGGAGGTAGATTCTATTCAGTATATACACAGAGGTGAGGTAGATTCTCCTCAGTATATACACAGAGTTCAGTCAGATTGTTGTGCCAAATTTCATGTTTGTACGACACCGGAAAGTTAGAGAACTAGTGGCAAGTCAGTCAGTCAGTGCGTCAGTCAGCCAATTGCTCAGTGAGTTAGTCAATTAGTGAGTCCTCCAGCCAGTGAGTCAGTCAGTGAGGGCTTTCAGCTTTATATATATACTAGCTGATATACCCGGCGTCGCCCGAGTTAATTTGGTTCTGGTGTTTATCTGGTGTTCACACGGAAAATCTTATGAAGTCGTGTACTTTAGAGATACCGGAAAAACATATGTTCACCATTTTGCATAGTTCTCTGCGTTACCCAGGAAACACCACGTGGAGGTAACCATGCGATGTTTCCTTCATATAAAATGACATCAGGAAGTGAGAGAATTAGATTCCATACATAAAATTTGGACGCTAATTCTTCTGCGCTTGAATTGGATAATTGAGTTGGGACCATTAACGTTTCCTATTTTGGACATAATCTAAGCTTGTGCAAATTTCATGTTTCTACGACATCGTGAAGTTGGAAAATAGTGGCGAGTCAGTGAGTCACGGCTTTCGTCTTTTTATATGTATAGTTGAGGCAGAAATCCAAAATCTGCAATAAAAAAGGTGGCATTTTTGGATGGTCTTTCCAATGTTAATGAGACAGTTGGGGGTTAAATTTACTGAAAATAAGATCAATATTCTGCGTGCCTTGCAGTTTCTATGCAATGATGGCCGCTGCAGTAACCGATGGAGTCATGGCTCTTTTTGACCAGATGACAGGCGTAGTGGCAGAGTAGGTTCTCTTTTCTCTCTGGGTCCCCAAGGTTCGGTCCCCTCCTCTCCCCTGCTGTTGGGGTCCCCCAGGGGCTCGTCCCTCGGCCTCCTCCTCTCCTCTCCTCCTGCTGTTGGGGGCCCCCAGGGCTCGGTCCTCGGCCCTCTCCTCTCCCCCCCTGCTTTGGGTCCCCCAGGGCTCAGTCCTTGGCCCCCTCCTCTCTTCTCCCCCCTGCTGTTGGGGCCCCCTAGGTCTTGGTCCTTGGCCCCCTCCTCTCTTCTCCCCCTGCTGTTGGGGCCCCTTAGGGCTTGGTCCTTGGCCCCCTCCTCCCTCTTCACCTTCCTGTTGGGGTCCCCCAGGGCTCTGTCCTCGGCCCCCTCCTTTTCTCCATCTACACAGCCCCTATTGGAAAAACCATCAGGAGTTTTGGCCTCCAATACCACCTGTATGCTGACAACACCCAGCTATACACCTCTGCCA